>NW_022732845.1:0-1492 GCF_011630105.1 Anneissia japonica
CGATAAGTGCGGTAAAGTATTTGCAAGGCGTGACAATTTTGTTCAACACCTCCAAAACAAGCATGGCAGTGAGAATAATGCGCAAATTGGATATGATGCAGATCAAATAGACAAACCTACAACTAAGCGACAGAAGTTATCGGAAAATGGTCTTGACTTTTATAAGGTCACTAATATGATAGAAGTTGATATGAAGAAATTCAAGACAAAAGGAATTCAGTACACTGTTAAGTTCAACGACGATTTAGGTATTCGTGATTATTCTTACAAATTGGCCGAGCCAGATAAAAATGGAAATTTAACTCATTGTAAAGTTCAGGGAATTAGACTGAATTACCTACCTTAACAATTTTTTAGTCAATTTTGAAAGTATGTCAAAGATGGTTCAGGGTGAGGAGACTCAAAGAAAATCCAAGTCACAGACCCCTAAAAGATTGTAAGGAAGAACATGAATATCGAAACACGAAAAGAAGAAAAAATGTATCAAGTTGTATATACTAAACGAGTGCCTACAAACAATTATGACACTGTTCCTTAGGTTATTAGTTGAAGTAACAACACAAACCTATTTGGATACTTGTTTTAATGGAGTAATTATATGTCTGTATATAGTTATTTTGGAGTTCTGATAATGTTTTTTTTTTAATTATGGATATTTTGTGTATTATTTTGTTTTATTAGTAGTAGTACAAATACAAATAATATATTTCCTTTACATACATTGGATCGTTTGTTATATTAATATTGTTTGAAGGTTTGCATGGCAAAGTAATAATATAATTGATAATGTTAATTCAATAAGGCTATATAGGCTAATACTGTGTATATCGCTGACGGTTTCAAAATATTCTTTGTTTCCTGTATTGTTTGTAAATACAGTATTGTAATGTTATGTACACACCAAAAGTAATTTCGTAACAAGAAGTTGAAAATAAAAGTTTGTTATTGATCATGGATGTGTGTATTTGTATGTTTACAAAGCATCGTATTGTAACATTCCTGATCGAATCAGTCAAAACAGAATCTACTGCTATTCAACGTACCGAACGCTTGTTATTGGCAGTCATCACGAATTGCCACTACGTTTCTCATCACAATTATATTAATAACTTTATTTTAGTGTTTTCTAAAATGTGGCTGATTTCTATACTTTCCGTGATACGTATGTAACCCGAGTTTCCTTGAAAAACCAAATATTCCAGGACAATATTACAAATAAATAATAATCCAGGAAGACGCCTTGTTAAAATATATGTATTAAGTATTTATTCGAAAATAAAAAATGAATTGGTGAGATTTGATTTTACAATATGAATAGAATCTAGGTTGCGCAAATTCTTGATCGCGAAATTGTTCTTTCTTGTCCAAGTGTTTCCAAAAGAGTTTTAAAAAGAAGTTCAATGTACCAGGCCCGTAGCCAGGGGGGGTTTTATGGTTCGGGCGAACCCCCCTTTTCTAGCGAACCCCCCTGTTTTCTAGCGAACCCCCTCGA
>NW_022732846.1:0-3129 GCF_011630105.1 Anneissia japonica
AAGAGCTTAGATTGGTACCAGATAAAAATAATGTTGTTATCAACATTAATACATTATGCTAATTTCATCTTTGTAAGCGCATAAGACAGTGCAAATTATTTCATTGACAGTCTTTTGAAGTGTGTAAAGCTGCATTTTATCCCATACATAGTCAAAATATTGGGGGGGGGATGATACAATGGACCATCCCCCCTTGTCAAATATTGGGGGGGATATATCCCCTCCATCCCCCCCGGGATCTACGCCTATGTAATTAGAATTTAGGTCTGAGAGTGCCATTTCCGGCAATCTAGAGGTGTCATAATTATAAATTTTCTTTCCTCAGCCCCAACCATGGTGGGGCTGAGGTGATCTACTTTCCCAACGTTCAAGTCCCTCCCTGTACCCCCTATAATTTGCTTTCCTGGAGCCGCCACTGATAATGATAAATTAAGTAAATCACCTTTTGTTTGTGAAATCAAAATGCTAAGTAATGTTTTGTGTGCTCCCTATCTCCCTAGTCCTGTTTGATCGTAAATTAGATGGTGTTATTTCCACTCACAATAATTTATCGCAATATTAATTGCACAAAAGTGAAATTCAAAAAGAGGAGAAAAGCAAACACATCTTGATTGATTTTAAAAGTACTGTACATACAAAAAGACTAAATTAATTACTGTTTTAGGTTTATCTTATTTGTTTTTCATAGTTCGAATACGTTGCAAGCTAATCAGTAGATAATAAATCATTATTTTTATGAATGTTATTTTGCACGAAATATATAAGCGGGCATAATTATGACTAAACAGGATAATTTAAAAAACTTTTTTATGATGAGTATTTCAGTGGCAGATTCGAAGGGGCCCAGCCGGCCCACCATCACTATTTTTTATTTATTTTTTTTTTATTATTTAAAAGTGGAGAAAAATTAAAATCATATTCAGATTCAGTCTGAGCGTGCCATTTCCGACCAAGTGGAGGTGCCATAATCATAAATTTTCTTACCTCAGCCCCAACCATGGTGAGGCTGAGGTGGTAGTCCAGCTACACTCTCCATCTGTAAAAGTACCTCTCTGGGCCCAGCTCTATTTCAAAATACTGGATCCTCCACTGGATATTTTGAAAATTTCGTATAGAAATAAATGTTAATAGCATTGTTTAAAAATCAATTAAAAGGCTATATGCGCTAGAGCTTCAGGGGCTTCGCCCCTGGTCCCCGACCATTGCTTGGGCCTACGGCCCAAGGCTTTATTTTTCATTTCTTTCATTTATTTAAAATACAATGCTTCACAGTTGTTCACTCCCTTTAAATAGTAGATTTCATGTTAGCAATCATTTCACTAAAGATGGCGAAGGATTTGCCGAAACATGTCTGTTTTATACCGTGTTTTGATAATAAAATTCATTAGGCCTTGCCTATATGGCATATTGAAAATTATTGTGGTATTCTTAAGATAAGAAGAATACTTATAAACTCCAAAAAAATTTTCAATTTAACGAGAGAGTTTTAATTAAACAAAACGATACCGATTGTAATGACATAGAAAAACTGAAAAGCTTAAGCAGCGAAAATTATAAACTGATAGAAACAACAAAAACAGAAACAAAGTGAAGATTCGTAGAAGTACGAATGATACGATAAATTCAGAAAATAAATTAAAACATTGTTATTGTCAGGGAACTTTATAGAAAAAGGAAACATATTCATGAAACTTATGTTTAAACACTTTTGAAAAAAAGCTGATATAGAGAAGAAAAATGCAGACATTAAGGAAGAGTAGGCCTAAGTTAATACAATTATAGTAATAAATATAGGCCTAATAATTTTACTAACGTACATAAAAAATCAAAGGTCCTATTTTAGCATTTAAAACAATGATTTGTTGAATATTTTAATGTCAGGTCTATTAGGCCTACAATAGTCTCTATTCTGACGGTCTACTGTGCTACTCTGGCCCTACTGTACTACCACTATTCATTTTAAAAAGACACCCCCGCCCCTTTTTTTTATTTTGTAAGAAGTGGCCTAAAAAAAAGAATTACAGGGCTTTCATATGAGGTTTTACGGTAAGCCAACAATATGATAGGCCCTACTTCATAAGAAGGCTTGCATAGCGTAAAACAACATTCTGGTAACATCCTATAATAACCAGTGCTGTTAATGGATCACCCTTAGTAACTCACTGCTTTTAATAACCTACCCCATAAATAGTAAGCCAGCCCCAGTGCTTTTAATTAATAACCCACCCTTTTTAATATGTGGCCTCAAAAAGAAGCCCATCCAAATTTGGGGAAGAAAAGCCCGGCGCTTCAAACACAACTTTCTAGTAACATACTATAATAACCAGTGCTGTTAATAAACCAACCTATAGCTAGCAACTTACTGAATTTAATAACCCACCCTATAAAAAGCACATCCAAGCTCTTACTAACATGCAAAAACTGTCGTGTCGCCCTGCGAGACAATATAGCAGCACCTGACCGAAGTGAGGCTCCTGATTAATTATTTAAGAGTATTTCTGACGTCATTTGTGGGCTTCCTATGTTACATGGTGTACTGCAGAAAAAAAAAACGACATTAGTCAGTTTGGTTGGGGAGGGGGTCGGTTTGGTGATACTCAACAATGTTTTTTTTTTTAAAAAGAACCACTAACCCTATCAAAGGATACATGATTTTAAAATTAAAGAAATTAATGGGGTCTGAGAGCATCCACTCCAGACCCACGATTATCGTTGAACAACATTTTTGTAACTTTGAATGCCCAGAAACAGATGCTGACAACTTGTAGGGCCGAAATAAAGTTAGCATGGAGATAGAGTTTAGGTTGGAAATATGGTACCTTTGGATGCCTGGAAATAGAAGCTGGCAAACATGTATAGCCACCACCCATTCCCATCTCTGGACATATAAATGTGGTAGCATTGACCAAATTAAAATTCGTAGGACTATCTTTAATCTTGGGAAGACAAAATGTTATTAGGTCTACTGCAAATATGATATATTGTTCAAAATTTAATTAAGTTGGTTATTTCTCCATGAATAAATAAAGTACAAGAAACACGAATATAAATATAATGCAAGGAATAACAACGACTATTCTGTAATTATATTTACACGACATGCAGGGTATTGTGAAATAATGCAATTAA
>NW_022732847.1:0-514 GCF_011630105.1 Anneissia japonica
TTCGTCCGACGAAGACTGGGACTCGGAACCCGATATACGCGAGCGAATTTTGACGTAAGTTAACAAAAATTTTTAAAAAATAATTTATATATGTTTTCAATATTTTGTTATCGAAATTTTGATTTTTTTTTTCTTTCATATTATATTTAATCTTTGTTTAATTATTATTTTTTTTACAGTCTTGACAACCCGATTTACATTAGGGTACGGAGTGAAGATTGATTTAAAGAAGTCGGACGATATCTTCCGAAGGAGACATTATCTCACCTTGACCTGTATGCTGGTTTTTTGAAATATTTGACGGTACCAAGTAAAAAAAAATAATCTAGAAATGTGAGGTCCAAAAAGATATTTGTTCTCACCTGACACAGATTCTGCTCGTACTCCTATACTCGTTATTTTAAATATTTAATTACGAAAAATAAATCTTTCGAGAAAAAAACCACAAGTTTGACTTTCTCCATATCTTGTATTTTTTTGTTCTCGTTGAGTAAGCGTAGAGTGCTGCAGTGAC
>NW_022732848.1:0-1581 GCF_011630105.1 Anneissia japonica
TTAAAGCACTTTAAGTTTTTGTTGTCATGCTAGCTCGAAGCTTGGTTTTGTTTTTTCAACAATAAACATGTTATATCGTCATTGCGGACTTATAAAATCCACATACGCCTTAAAACTAAAAGAAATTGCATACGTTTAGAGTCCGTACTGAGCCCAAAAAATCCGCAATGAAAATATAACATGTTAATAGAGAAAACTCTCTCAGTCACTACTGCTATAAAATATTACCATAGTTCCCACACCGACTTTACGCCCAACTTCGCGTACACGAATTTGGGTAAGTCTAGGTCAATAAATTTAACAAATGCTCAAAAAATAAAGGAAATGTCTCCGAATTCTGCCGACTTGAAACTCTTAAAATTGCTTAAAACTGACATTGGTCGCCATAAATTAAAACACAAAGCCCATTCTTGTAAATTACTTTGTTGTTTACTGTCGCTAAAAATAAGCAGCTCGCTAACTGCGGCTAAAGTAAAGATAGAGAACACCGCGGTCTGTCCCTGAAAAGACCTACCCAGTGGGCTGATCATATCGTTAAATCACAGCGTGAAGACTCGCATGTTTCCACAGAGATTCGCTGCTAAAAATAACTCGTTACATCATGCAAGACTGATTTCTTCGCCCGAATATTGTTTTGATAGGCTATTGAATTGTAGGTGAGAACCACCATGCAAAACGATCGTCATTTCCGTCTGTTCATACACTCGGCCTAGGGAATCCCGGGGTATAATTCCACCCCCCCCCCCCCGAAATCGGGACAGTTTCGCGTCGCGTCCATGGGGATGGGATTATACTCGGGGAACCACGGACTAATATTCCCTTCATCACACTGGCAAGTAGTGGATACTTCTTGCAATTAATTTTTTTTTTTTTTTTAATTCTAAATAGGGATGTCACTATTTTTTGGTGTTTTTGACATTGGAAATCGGGACGTCAATTTGAGATAACAAATTTTGAAGTATGATTAACATTTTCAGGTATCCAAAGCTGTCACCTTAACCCAAACCATGGTAAGACTGGGGTGGTGTTGGGTTACACCACAAAATGTCCTTCATTTTTATTTTTTCACAATTTGGCAGATTTGCCACTGTTTTGAACTTGACTGGTCAAACCACAGAACCCTGTCTCTTATACACATCTAGATGTGTATAAGAGACAGATTTTAACCTCCTTGGTTTGACATACCTCCATGGTTTGACAATAACAAACATTCTTTCGTTCTTCAAAATCTGCTTAGTGACACGCATGCGTAATAAGTAGAATAGTTATCACAATAACTAACTACAACCACTGCTCTGCATACTGCACGTCACGCATGCGCTGTATGGTGGTAGAACGTGCCTCGGTCAATGATTTATTTTCAAGTTTGCAGAGAGTTAAGAATACGGAATACTCATTTATTTTACATATTTAAGTGTATATGACATGAATATGTTGTAAACCAGTAAAATTACACAGCAGTCGTAAACAAAAAACTTCATAATACTGACGACACGTACGTTTTCTGTGTTTAAATTCAGTAACTGTGCACAATTTGTTTTTTTCTGCACCACTTTCTTTTCGTTTTTTTATATATAGGCC
>NW_022732849.1:0-2108 GCF_011630105.1 Anneissia japonica
CCTTCTGCCGTGATTCGGAAAAACGCATTATATAATTTTTTTAGATTTTTGGCTTAGGGGCATTCAGACATACAAAGTCTCATGTATTTGTGGTCTGTTATACGCTCCTGCGCTTAAGGTCAAAACTTTAACCATAAATGTAATTCCTATATTATAAAATATATGTATAACATTTGTGACCTTTGTAGCAAGAATCATTATTTTAATAATAATTTAAACAAATGCCAAAAGAAACTGGTACATCACTTAGGCCCTCCAACATGGCGTCGGTGGCCTCATTCTTTTCTGTACAAGGATAGGCTAATGGGGATTATGATGCCAAGACCCGAATTAGTGACCGAAACAAAAATATGACTATATAATATATTCATGTTCTCAAAATTATTAACGTTAAAATGAACCAACTTATTGCCAAAGTTATGAGTAAAATTATTACGGCTTCTGTGTACCGAAGTATAGAATTCTTATGCTAATTATTCAGTTTAGCGACAGTACGCTCGTTTTGAAATGGCAAGCCTCATATTGTGTTGTAGGTTTTTCCACTGATATAGCAGAAGTGGTGTGGTAATTGTAGCATGTTTAAGATTAAAGATTAATGATAAGTTGTCAACCTTTGGACAGGCTTAACACCTTAATATTCATAGAGCTAGTAGTTGTTACAGGAAAGCGAACAAGATCTCTATAAAAGTTCTCTTTAGTTTGCCTCTTGTACTTTTTAAAATTAAGTACTAAATTTTTTACTTTTCAGGAATTCCTTTCATGAAAGGAACACCTGATGCTGTTAAAAAGCATCTTTTGAACGAGTTCACCGTTGAAGCAATGTCCCCAGACGGTAAAAAAAACACTGAGGTATAATTGTGTTCAATTTAACATTTATTAACTTCCTTTTCACAAAAAAATATAACAATGATAAAATTAATAATATAAAAGTAAGACATGCAAAAAATGAAGAAAGCAAAGACCAAAGAAGATAAGAAAACAAATCTAGTGTTGAACAATAATAATATAAAAAAAAAAGAAGAAAAAACAGTGGCAAAACAGGACAAAACATGACACAAATCAACAGAAAGCCAGATGCAAAACAATCAGAATTCAGACTGAATAACTACCCGAGATGGCAAAGACAATGGGAGAGATAAGAAGTAAATAACTTTGATAATTTCTGACCTGACAATTAAATTATTGATTGATTTTCTCAAATGTTAATTTTAAACTTGTCTAGGTTTCGTGAAAACATGTTACATGTATGTTCTTTGTTTTTTCCTCTCAGGAATTTATCTTCTAAGATGCGTGATAAGCTTGCCCTACACATGATCTTGATTGCGCTTTATATTGACAATTTCCGTGTAAATCTCTCCCTGCTGCAAAAAGAACTCCATCTTGGATCCACAAAGTAAGTTCTACCAATCTTCTCAGTGGCAGATCCAAGGGGGTTCAATGGGTTAGAACAACTCCCCCTCTGTGATGAAACGTAAAAAAAAAAAGCAAGGGAGGCCACCTACTTTCATATCCAAAGTCTGAGAGTGCCATTTCCTGCCAACTAAAGGTGCCACAATCAGAAATTTTCTTACCCCAGCCCCCAACTATGGTGGTTGACCCTCCATTTGTGGGCTTTTTCTGTTTCAAATTCCTGCATGATCCACCACTGTACGGTACTGCATGGGTTTTGGCTTACAAAAAGGCATGGTAAAACTACCTAGGACTAGGTAGGTGGATCGGACAGGTTAACCTTAGCCTAATTAGACTGCAATTAAATAAATTAAAAACGTTGTTTGTGGTTTAACCATTGTTTATTATAACCAGACAAAATTCCAAGCTATTCATTCAGCAAGGTCTCTTTCTTGGGATCTTTGAAATAAAATAATGTATTGTCTATTTTTTTTTTCTCTATGTATACACACATAGGCATACTTACTGTGTAAGAGATAAAAATCACATGAACTTTTTAAAGAGTGGGAAACCTTGAATTTTAAAGTCCTTTCCGGCAATCTAGAAAACAAAATTTTAAAGTGGAGGGCTCCCGATCCCCTTTTCTTTTGGGTACTTTAACCCAAAACTGTATAATGTATAATGAAATGTAATGTATAATGTATAATTGAAAATTTTCC
>NW_022732850.1:0-2500 GCF_011630105.1 Anneissia japonica
ATATATATATATACATACATACATACATATAAATATATATATTATAATTTGCATTATTAATGTGACTATAAACTAATTATTATATATGTTTATCGTCGCTACTTCAATGAACGGAAAAAATACGAATATCGCGATTGAAAAATTACTTTTTGATGCCAATTACTGAATTGAACAAAATCGTTGCAGGATTTTTTAAATTTATTAATTGAAATATATTAATAAATTGTAGTTATAGGTCACAATGTTTATATCGATCTATTAATTATTTAGTAATTAACTATTTTTAAGGTGTTAATTAAAATATATTAATTAAGATATATTAATTAAGATATTCCTAATTTCGTTTATTTACATAATTGCAGTTTATTTACTCGGCATTTCGACGGATATTTGTCCCTCGTATGAACCTTCCTGAGCTAAGCTTACTTGCCATAATATTAGCATTTGCTTTTGTTTTTTGTTTTACATTTACATCCAGCGTTAGTCCCACCGAATTGTTAAATGCTTCAATATTAAATTGAAACCATAAATTATTTGGTTTACATAGAATTTACAATGAAACTGATAATTTATAAGATAATTTTTTTGAAACGGAATAAAATAAGTAACATTATTGAAAAAACACAAATTTTACATTGATTTAATATGCTGATCATTATTAATGGTTAATTCCTATTATATTTCTATAAATTAATCAACAAATATCTCATTAATCACACTATCGTAAATAGGCCTATCGAAGTATTATTGAAGTATAATAATTCTTTATCAAAGCATTATTCGAGCACCTTATTATTATTATTATTACTAGTATTTTATATATTATTGATCAACCATATTAACATTGAAAACATGAATTAGCCTATGTGGATAAAATTATCGCAGAAAATAAACTGATAATTTATAAGATTATTTTTTAAAGCAGAATAAAATAGATAACATTTTTTTAAATTTAAAAGCAGGTTTTGCATGGACGTAATTTTATTTAATATGCTGATTGTTATTATCTCATTAATCAAACTATTGTAAAATTATTATTATTATTATTATTGTTTGTTTATTTTTTGTTTTATGTATAAGCCTAGGATAATATATAATGTGTTTATTTTAAAATTTAATTAGAAATAATTATAATTATTAATTGTAAAACAAATATAATATAATGTTAACAATAATATAGGCTATGCTAGACCTAATCAATTATTGATATAATGAAGCCAAATATTTAGAACATCATTAATACATACAACACCTTCATGACAGTCCAGGCCTCCAAATCTTGTTTTAATAAATAACTGAATTCACTTCAATGCTATATTTTGATCTTCATTCATTATTGTTATTATCATTATTATTACTTTATTATTATTATTTATTTATTATTATCTGTAGGCCTATTATTATTATTATTATTAGGCCTATTGTTATTATTATTATTATTATTATTTTCAATGCTATATTTTGAACGTCATTAATTATTATTATCATCATTATACTTTATTATTATTAGTATTATTTACTTATTATTATCTGTATTATTATTATTATTATTATTATTATTATTATTATTATTATTATTATTATTATTATTATTATTATTATTATGTCTTTGCCATTATTACTGTTTCTCTGGTGGTAGGCATCTTGTACAGGGACATGTTCCCTTTTTTGCCTACCAGTCTCATTACGTTTTAAGTGAAAAAAATTATGAATCATGAATTATACCAATGTCATCTATCGATAAAAACATCGATTCGATTAATCAACAGGATAGTGGCTATTGGCACTGCCGCAGTGCCAAAAAAAGCTGCTGTTTTCTATCGGCACTGCCGCAGTACCAAAAAGCTGCCGTTTTCTATCGGCACTGCCGCAGTGCCAAAAAGTTGCTGTTTTCTATCGGCACTGCCACAGTGCGAAAAGCTGCTGTTAATTAATCGAATCGATGTTTTTATCGATAGATGACATTGGTATAATTCATAATTCATAATTTTATTTCATTCAAAACGTAATGAGACTGGTTAGGCAAAAAGGAACATATTCCTGTACAAGATGCCTTCCAGAGAAACAATTAATGATAATGTTAATGGCAAAGACAATAATAATAATAATAATAATAATAATAATAATAATAATAATAATAATAATAATAATAAAAATAATAATAATAATACAGATAATAATAATAATAAATAAATAATAATAAAAAGTAAATGATAATAATAATAATGAATGAAGATCAAAATATATCATTGAAGTGAATTCAGTTATTTATTAAAACAAGATTTGGAGGGCTGGACTGTCATGAAGGTGTTGTATTAATGATGTTTTAAATATTTGCCTTTATTATATCAATAATTGATTAGGTCTAGCTTACCCTATATTATTGTTTACATTATATTATATTTGTTTAACAATTAGTTTAAATAATTATTTCTAATTAAATTATTAAATGTATACAATATATATTACATAGGCCTAGGCATATATATATAAAAAAATA
>NW_022732850.1:3960-9807 GCF_011630105.1 Anneissia japonica
TAATAATTATATATATATAATTATTATTATAACTATAATAAAAACTATAAACTAATTATTATATGTTTATCGTCGCTATTTCCATGAACCAACAAATACGAAGATCGCGATTGAAAAATTATTACTTTTTGATGGCAATTTCTGACCTGAAAAATTCGTTGCAGGATTCTTGTATTTATTATTTAAAACAAATTAAATAAATTGTAGTTATAAGGTCAGAATGTTTATATCAATCTATTAATTAATTAGTAATCAACTAATTTAAAATATTAATTAAGATTATATTAAGATATTCGTAAAGTTCTTGTGAAAGTTATTTACATAATTGCAGTTTATTTATACGGCATTTCGACGGATATTCGTCACCTCGTGTCTTTTTGCGGCAGTGCCGATAGAAAACAATAGCTTTTTTTTTCCGCACTGCGGCAGTGCCGATAGCCACTACCTAGCCTAGCTAGCCAAAGAAGGTTTGTAAAAAACAGAGGCCTAGGCTTCCCGCCATAACGAGTGATTGTTGTTATTGTCGACGTTTATTCTCCATATTTACACCGTGTTGCTATGAAATAACGCTTTCAACGTAAGTAACATATATGTAGCATTACATCAGTTGCAATCCCAGTAGGTGAATAGTTGTCTGCAGTCAATCAAAGGGCTAAATACTGAATTACTTTTTATTATATAATAATAAGCCTGCCACAAATGATGGGTTGGCCACTGCCCGTGCGTGGCCAAGCCTAGCCCTAGAATATGACCTAGCTAGGCCTAGCGATTGATTCGTTGTTGTAATCATTGGTATAATCGGCCGGTATAATCTATTTATTCAATGTATCATATGCTCATTGTCCAGTAAATATTTCATATTCTGAGCCTACAGTACAATACAACAATATTTTTTGCTCAGCAGCAAATATCCAATGTGATTATGATGGTGGTAGGAGGGGGAAGTTCCAGTTTTTTTGAGGGTGTACTTTGGTTGCAATTTTTTATTTGTAATCCTGTTTATTCAGAGAACAGGACAATGTTTTTTTTTATTTTTTTATTCTACTTTGTGATATTATTAGTATTACAGAGCATTCTGGTGCATGGAAATGTGTAAAATATGGAAAAGGCAGAAGATAAGACGTTTGATGGGAAGATGAATAGGCCTAGTATGCAGTCTGTCAAGAGCTCTGTGGATCAAGGGCCCTCAAATACCGGTGACGAGCAACCACCACCGCCACGACAGTCTAAGGAGAACCAGTTGCAGGTAATACATTTTATTCAATCAGTGTTTCATATAGGCCTAGTTTTATTTTAAATTAGATTTATTATTATTATTATTAAGCCCAGTGGGCTTAATCTCAAGATGAAGCCCATTGAATTGAAGCCCCCTCTTTAGTTTGCAAAATCAGCCTCGAAAAGAAGCCCATTTAAAAAAAGAAGCCCATGGGCTTCTTTTCAAGATCTAGCATAGGCTTCTTTTCGAGATACTGTAGTACATTCGGCATTATTTCAACTTTGCGTATTGAATCATAAGAAACGTATGAATCGTCGACAGGAAACCAGGCTTTACTTTCAAAGCTTTATAAAAATATTTAAAATTTGAAACAAGTTTTTCTCGCACATCAATCGGCAAATCATCCCAAAGACGAGGAAAATAATTATTGTACAGATAAAATATTTAAAACAATCAGTCAGGGCTTCTTTCCGAGATGGACGTCTTTTTTAGATTACTTTTGCGAACCACATAGGGGGTGTGTGCAAATTAAAGAGGGCTTTTTTAGTTCCTATGCATGTAATGCAATAGGAACTATTGTAATCACCCTTCGCTGTTTTCCTGTGTGTAGTGTGTGTGTAGACATTTATGCAAATGCGCATGCGTCAAAGAAAGGTTTTCTGACATTTTGTTTTACCTCGCTATGCAAAGATCGATGTGAAGTTTCTGTAGTGTTCAGTCAGGGCTCAAGCTAACCGATCGGCAAGTCGGCATGGATGAAACTATTTTGGTTTTGCGGCAAAAAAAATTCAAATGCTGTAGGCATAGGCATTTTGAAGAAGCCCTAAATAAAAAAAAGTTTTAATACTTGCTGAAATACATCGTTTTTTCATTTAGATCTCCATTTTTCGCTACCTCCATGCGACGTTTTTTTCTGTTGTACGAGTAGTCATATGAAGGTACTCAGGGGTTTATTTATGAATTTGAGTAGCAGGAGAAATTTGAAAGTAACAGGAGAGTAAATTGAAATTTGCCGGGGTATAGGGGGCCGCCTAAGCCCCATTGGGTCCAGGGGCAGATCCCTGGTCGGGGGTCAAGGGGGCGAAGCGCCATTGCGCTCCAGGGTTTTAGAGTTTTTTAAGCCCACTTTATGGCATTTCTCTACATCATTTTAAAAAAAAAACAGTTTTCAGAATCAACTAATGAGCTGTAAAAAAAGTTGATATTTTTACATATTCTTCATACATATGCCTAGCCTAAATAGATACTGGAAACCAGAAACTTTCGCGAATTGATAATTTCGGTCCTTTTCGCGACATTAAACTTTCGCGAATCTCAAAAGTGTAAATTTTATTCATAAGAGGAATATCATACAATAGCTGAAAATATCGTACAAAATATCTTGAGTTTAGGCCTACAGCCACTGTGTAGGCTACAGTATCTAGGCCTAGGCAGGCTTAGGCGCCATAAGCCTGCCGCCTAACTCAGTTGCTAGGACCAGGACTTAGCTGGCTATCCCAGGCACAGATAAGAAGAGACAAGTTTACACACACACAGTACTCACTCGTATGGTATTCCTTAATTTTGTATGGTATTCAAGCATCCTACAAAATGAACAATGTTTATCAATGTTTTATTAACAAATTATTTTCCTGTAGGCCTAATATCAATTCAAACACATTGATTGATGATGATTGAACATCGTGGTATGTCATATGGTACAGAAAATTAGTTTCCCATTTCTTCGTTTCCCATAACTTCTTAGTATACACTGCACAGTGGTTGCACATGTGTAATCACATGCAGTGATGATCAGAACCTCCCTGATCAGTATACTTATTGGGTAGGTATAGAATAGGCCTACAAATTACGAATTTTAGGTCAGAATATTGATTCAATAATTGAAATACATTCTTTTTTTTAAATTTTATACACATTTAATAAAATCCACCAAAATAAATTGAAAATACAATTTTTATAATGATGAAGTTGTTTACTTTTCACCAACATGTTGCAATTTGTGGGGATTCACCATTTAGGCCTATGCCCTAGATCTGCATTGAAGAAAACATCTAAGGAGAGCCAAAAATAGTAATAAAATTTACGCAGATATCGAAAAGGAATGGATACCACATTAGAAAAAAATGTCTCATGTGATGTGAATTGAGACGATTTTGGCTTGCTTTGCCGTTTTAATCATTGTACTATATATGACCCTGAAATTGTGAATGTAAACAGCATTCAATATACAATACAGTAGTTGGTTCGGCTTGCTACCTCTGCCACCGAGTGTAAATGAATTTGAGCCAGTGTTGCTTTTTTTTTTTTAATTATTATTTATCATTTCCG
Organism: Anneissia japonica; assembly: GCF_011630105.1. NCBI lineage: Eukaryota > Metazoa > Echinodermata > Crinoidea > Comatulida > Comatulidae > Anneissia > Anneissia japonica. The sequence goes on from NW_022732850.1 coordinate 7,505, forward strand.
AAATATCTATGTCATCACCCAAAGAGGGCTAGTAAAATAAAAATGAAATGAAAATAAAAGGTTCATAATCATACACAAATTAATTTAAAAATGATAATCTGTTTTTTTTTCTTCTCCGCGGTAAGAAAACCCGAAAGAGTTTGGGCAATGTATGTCGTCATCACCTGAGCATGTGGTGGAGGAGAAATTTCTATTATCTTATTGGCTAACATGTGATTTGGAGGCGTGGCTTCTTTGATGGACTCACCCAGCGCGACTGCCGAACTTTGAACTTTAACTTTGTTTACGCCGCGAGTTCATGAAAGTCAAACATGGGGTCTGAAAATTGGTAGACATTTTAACGAACTTTCAACAGAAAGGAACATCGAAATGAGTGCATACTATTGCAAATTAACTTCGTGTAGGTAAATAAGGTTCTTTACAGGCCTGTTGCGCTATTTATATTGGTGGTTTTTGTATTAATTTTTGTACAGGATTGATTAAAGTAGCCGGCGGAAACATCGTAGTAGCAGATCGAATGCGCCGGCTCTTAAATAAACCAGTGGTACTATATCCCCGAAAGTTGGCTATGCAGCAGTGAAGATATAAAGGCTGCCAACTGTCGGGTACATAACAACTATCTAGCTTAGGCTTTCCACAAAAACATGAGGCCTAGACTAGGCCTAGTTTAGTAGAGTGTGGTAGATCGTTTAATCAACGATAATGTGTTATCGTCTAATACTTTTAATTATGATTGTGTGTAAAATTTAAGAATGCACCGCGTGGGTCGCTTTCTTTGTTATGCGGCAGTATACGTATCAGAGTGACGGCAGCAAGGCTAGATCTAGGGCCTAGATCGTGTACGTTCTTGATCATCGTGATGAAAACTTCGGGTGACAGATGATTGGGCCCAACTGGTGTGGACGATTGGGCCCAACTGGTAGGACGATCGGGCCCAAGCTATTTTCAAATAAATTGTAGTCTAGTAGGCCACTGCCAGCTCCCCCACTCCCGATATCATTCCAAACTACTGTAAAATGAAAATACTGTATACCTAGCTAGGCCTAGGCCCTAGGCCTACAAAAATTTTTTTTTAAAGAAATTTGCTAAAAATATTACTGTAATTTGCCTACTGTATCAAATTACATTACCAATGTGGTCTAAAATCATTATTTTTTTGTTCCATAAAGTCTCCCCCTGAATTTTTCAACCACCACACAAATTTGGCCCAACCATATTTTCTGATTACAGTCGACCTTCCCATTTACGAACTTCTCATTTACGAACCTTCTATTTTACGAATGTTCAGCCGATGACGTCATCGCTGGATTTATTCATCTAATTTTTACTTTTTTTAAATTTATTTTAAGGAAAACGAATTATAAAGGTCATTAAGAAATGCATTATAGTGCTAATTATACAGTACATTTCATCATACTACTTTAGGCTTAGAAAAGTCAAACCAATACATGATGTAAAATAATCAAAACTAGCCGAAATTCAGGCAGGCAGTGCATGCTGCTAGGCCTACCTTGTCTAGGCTAAGTGCAAGGCTGGGCAGCCTATACCAGGGGGGGGGGGCCTACCCTACTCTGTCTTATGGTTACCTGCGGTCTAAATGCACTGTAAATCGAATCAGCTAGTGTGAGTATAAATGTATGGTAACATCAAACTTTTATCCTTTTAAGAATAAATTACTGTTTGCAGGGGCGGATCCAGAAGTTTTGGTTTGGGGGGGGGGCTATAGGTATGTGTAAAGTGCCTCCAAGTGCCTGCGGAGGCTAGGTTTGGGAGGAGGTGTCTCCGTCCGATAAGATGAGGTTCAGAGGGGTAGCTGAACGCTTTAGTGAGCAATTTCACAGTAAATAGACATGCTCCAAGCAATATTTTTTAGGAAGCTATAACTAAAGATTTTATTGTTTAAAATTAAATATTTTTACATTTATATCATCATATCAATGAGTATACATATTAAAAATCATTTCATGATCACACAATTAACAGTAAAAAATATAATGATAAATTGACATACTTTTTAGCCATATTTCACCATACAAAAATGTTACATGACAAAAATGTCTAAAATTAGATGGAGGATATTTTTACAGTATATATACAGTAAGAAATTTAAAAAAAAATTGGTAATCATGCATTTTATTTTTGGTGCATCCACAATGGAAAGTCATTGACCCATATGTATGTCAAAATCCTGTTCGTCCGTTATATGGGAATAGGATTTGTAGTGTATTAAAATACAAACATGCATATTTCTTTTGAAAACATAATTTAACTATCTTATAATACTCCTTTTCCAAAACATTGAT
>NW_022732851.1:0-1002 GCF_011630105.1 Anneissia japonica
ACCATGTGCAACATTGACTCATAATCCTTCTTACTTCCTCACTTAATCCTCTTAATCCCATTTAATCCAAAACTGAAAAGAGCAAGACAACTGTTGAGAAAGAAATAGTTAGCATTTGTTGTCCATCCTAGCAATTGCTGCAAGACAGCCGTTTGTTAAATCATTTTTGTTAAATTATAATCAAATAAATTAAATTGAATTCACTGAATGAAAGCTTATCAATTATTCTTAAATTTTGCCATATTTGGACTTAAGCTACATTTTTTAATGCTCAACTTCTTAAAATTGTCAGGTTACTATTTTCATATCTAAACATATCAGGTATGAACATGGTTATAATCTTATTAGCTGATACAGGTTTAAAGTGTATGGTCTGTATGTGAAATATTATATTTCTCTTTCATATTTAACATTTCTGGAAATCATGATGGAGGGGTATTTACAATTCCATTTTTAAGATTAATTTTATCGTTAAATTTCTTTAATACATGGGCTATCGCTATGACCTTGTTGAGCACCTTTCACGATGGTATGCATAAACATTACTGATGTCGTACACACCCTTCAGTGTGAAATGTGGCTCTCTTTGCAAGCACATCTAACATCTAAGGAAAGAAGAGCTTAGATTGGTACCAGATAAAATAATTTTATGTTAAATTCGGTACTAACTTTTCCTTTTCATCCTTTTCTGCAAACAAACCTTGATGCCCTGACACAAATAGGAATAGGAGTCTATTCATTAATCTGAATTGATAAATTTTGATATGAAGTTTAATTCTACATGAGGATTTCATCTGGTCACAAGACTGTCAACATATTTAAATTATTGCTAAAAAGGATTATAAACTTTTTATAGCAAACATATTTGGCATATGAATGATAAATGAGTATGGCAGTGTGAGATGTATTTTGTTATACACAAGACTTCAATACTACAGTATGCTGTCGTCACACCATTGACGACTAGCTTTTTTGCTATAGTGTGACATCCTCAAAATATTT
>NW_022732852.1:0-1198 GCF_011630105.1 Anneissia japonica
AGTATACTGCTTTACTACCGTCACCTTCACTTGGTAACATCAAAACCACCCACATGATTCATCAATAAAGTACTGTACTAACCATCAAATACATTATGCAATGGATACTTCAGATAGCTAACAACTACAGTATTCAGCGGATACGTCAGGTAACCAACAACTGCATTATATAATGGATGTATCAGCTAAGTGCATTAATCAATAGTTGCATTAATTAATGTTTGCATAAAACTGCATACTGATAGTATCAACAACAGCCTAAACCAACAATTACATTAGTTGAAGATTTTCATAAAACTGCTTACTGAATTCTTAAAAGAACAGCCAAAACCAACAATTACATTAATTAATGACTGCAAAAAAACTGCTTACTGCATTAATTAAAACAGCCTAAAAAAACTATTGCATTAAATCATGCAAAAACTACATAATGTATTAATAAAAAACAGGCTAAACCAAGAACTACATTAACTAATGATTGCATAAAAGTCCTTACTTTTATTCAACAAAAATATCCAATACCAACAATTATATTAATTAATGATTACGGGTCGCCGGAACCATTTTTCTTGCCTACAGTACGGAATACTAATTATCGTTTCCTGTTGATGTTTACGCTAAATTCAATGTACTTTAAATGTAAGAAATTAATGTATGATGGCTTCATAAAAAGGAAATGATTTATTTACGAGTTATAGTGATGAAATATTGAACAAGAATTTACAGAACTAACCCGTAACTTATCCCTAAATTTCCGTAGCTTTTCCCCTAATTTAATAAAAGTACTAGCAGAAACATGCTAATTTTCATTTCTGCTGATGTCTAAACTAACACAAATTTACTTTTTTTATGTCCATAAATGAATAGAGTTTCGCATCTTTTAAAGTAAAATGTATATTTTGAGGTAATTGGTTGAAATTTTGTGATTAAAAATTTCATTTTAGGTGTTATAAATTACAATGGTCCCTGAACAGACACTCCCTTAGCCCTCTGCTGCTCCATCCACATATATGTACATGGCCGCGTCTACTTTATCGAAGATTGGTGTTTTCACATACGAAGATTTTCTTGCTTTAGCAGGGTTTTCGTTTGTTGAAATGTGTCTTTGTATTTTCTCTCTGTTTTTCCGTATATTCGCTACCGTAGACTTCGAAAGTCCAAAACGTTTTCCAATCGCTGAATTGGACTCGTGGTTCTC
>NW_022732853.1:0-1254 GCF_011630105.1 Anneissia japonica
TCACAGAAATAATTTGCACTGTCTTATGCGCTTACAAAGATGAAAATTAGCATAATGTATTAATATTGATAACAAAATTATTTTATCTGGTACCAATCTATGCTCTTCTTTCCTTAGATGTTAGATGTTCTTGCAAAGAGAGCCACATTTCATACTGAAGGGTGTGTACGATATCAGTTATGTTATGTCAATTCCAAGGTTATATCGGTTGATGAGGAATTTATTGATTAGACCTATAATAGTAAATTGCATCAATTTATTTTGCAAAAACAAGGTGTCCAGCTTCAGAGGGGGTCACATCCCCTGTCCGCACAAGGGCACACATTGGCGCTAACACCAGGCCCGTAACAGGGGTCTTGGGTCAGAGTGGGTATTTATTAATTTTATTTTTTATTTCAACCATCTTTAAAGAGGGTAACCCTGTAGGTTAACTGATATTCAGGGGCCCTCTTTAATAAAATTAAAGAACAGTACAAACAACATCATTACAATATAATTATAATAAATATAAGCATTTTCATCATGGTTTTATTTATTACAAACATATTCTTTCACCATCTATACACATTGAGGCCCTTCTTTTAGGTAAAAATGATCTATCTTAAATTTGTCTTTCTTGAGTTTGGGACTATTATGTGTTTAAATAACTTAAAAGGATAAAACTAAAAAAGCCCTAAAAAATGCGCGCCAAGCCTGCAAAATATTTTTGTGTTTTTAATTCTAATTTCGTCGGAATTAATGAAAACTCCCTAAAATGTGGAATTCATAGAGGAAATTGGCCTACCGTAACAAAAAATGCTCGCAAAGAATTTGAGAATTTTAGGCGCTTTCAGAGGATGCATTTGTCTTATCCTATTTATAATATAGGCCACACACGAGTGTTTGAAACTAAATATAAGCATTTTCATCATGGTTTTATTTATTACAAACATATTCTTTCACCATCTATACACATTGAGGCCCTTCTTTTAGGTTAAAATGATCTATCTTAAATTTGTCTTTCTTGAGTTTGGGACTATTATGTGTTTAAATAACTTAAAAAGGAAAAAACTAAAAAAAGCCCTAAAAAATGCGTGCTAAGCGCGCAAAATATTTTTGTGTTTTTAATTCTAATTTCGTCGGAATTGATGAAAACTCCCTAAAATGTGCAATTTATAGGGGAAATTGGCCTACCGTAACAAGAAATGCGTGCAAAGAATTTGAGAATTTTAGGCACTTTCAGAGGATGCATTTGTCTTATCTTATTTATAATAT
>NW_022732854.1:0-778 GCF_011630105.1 Anneissia japonica
GGGGGGGGCGAAAGTGAGTCCGATCGAAATAACACCATCTTAGAAGAAATTTGTCTTTTCTAGACGCCCGGAAAAAACTTTTTTTTTTCTTTTCTTTTTTTACCACCCCTCCTCCTTAAATCCACCTCTGCTATTTAAAATCACAATATTAAGATTGATCTAAATTTGATTTAAATGTATTAAATATTAATGTACATTGTAGTCGATCTAAAAAAAATTAAGGGCCTGTTATTGGCAAATCCGTGACTCTCTTTACTTAGAATGAATTAAGTTACATAGTTAGGTAACACAAACTGGCGTTAAAACAAACCCATGAAAACTTTTATAAGTACTTTTTATCTAAACTTTCGAAATTCGCCTCTGAATGTTATTGTCGCAGTACTTAAAGCAATAAATCAATGTTGCTATCAGAATTATCTTCTTCATTCTCATATGCAACCTAACTCCAGAGTAACTTCGAAGAAGTCTCTGCAAAACTTGCTTGAAATTGGAGGTGCCATCGGACCCGAATGAGCATTGATATATGGCGCTCTACATAAAGAACACTGCCGCACCTTGGGCTATACGATTCAAGTGGGCAATAATAAATTAATTAAAGTATTTAATTTATATTCAAAAGAAATTCAAAAGAGATAGAACCTCAACTAGTAAGATAGAACTGTCTTCATAAAGCTTAAACGAGGATAAACTTCATAAACAATATATTTCATCCAAACAATTTAAATTATTAAATGTAACTGTTACCTTTTAAATAAACTCTCTTACGTCAAATCGACTG
>NW_022732855.1:0-3714 GCF_011630105.1 Anneissia japonica
AAAGACAAAAACTAAATAGTACAGTAGCCTACAGTAAGTAGAGCAGGGAATGAGTGTATATGATGTTGTCATACATGAATGTTTAAAGACGTGCCCTTTACAAGATCGCATACAATTTGATAATACTGTATACATTTAAAAAAAAAATAATTTGTGGCGTCACGTCATCAAACAAAAATGTCATTATGTGTTTTTTTTAACGAAAATTTCGCAACATAGTAACAAAGGTCACCGTTGCAGAATAACTGTATGGTAATGGTAATGGTATTTGATATAGCGCTTTTCCAGGGGATACAAAGCGCCGTACTGGACTAACTCATTAAAATGACTTTCTTCTCACTCTAAGGGTCTCTTCATTTCTGAGCTACCCGGTAAACCGGTACCAGCCACACTCTTCTGTCCACGACAGTGGAAGTAAATGGAGCATTATGTTTTGTAACCACCTACTCGTCTCGAAAGATGTACTGGGTTCTTTTAAGTGCACATGTGCCAAATTGTGTATACTGGGCCTACGTCCTTATTCGAGAAGACTTTGTTCCCCAACCAGAACCATAGGCAAGCATGCCGTTCGAACCAGCGCCGATGGCGCTCGGCCATCCAATTCGACACCGTACAAGTAATGGATCTTTGGCTATTATTCTTACACAATAATTCAGAGCTTATGAATCATAAAAACTACTGTAGGTCCTGTACAATAATGGCACTCAGCGTAAATGATGACAGCGTTACGTAAATGTACAAATTTGATGTAATGGATCGAGTGTCTTTAAATCTACCAGTAGGCCTATCAATTGAAATGGGGAGTTTCAGATTGAATGAAAAGTGCCGAAGGTTATAAGCTTATTTTTTGTAGCTGTGTTTTTGTTTATCATTAAAAAATAACTTCCTGTCAACGTATTTCTGTAAATAACCGAGAGTTAATAGCAACACCGTCGTTGTCAGAACGGGGAAAATATGCAATAATACTTTTGACCTTAAAAACTTAATTGAGGTGCAAAGGAAATCAAGCTATTTTGATGTGTGAAGTAATCAAGTATCCCGGTACAGCATTAATTGGTGCAAATTTACCCACCCAGAAAGTTACGGCCGTACGATTAAAAAAAAAACCTGAATAGATTGAAGGAAACTCCTCTACCTCCAAAATTTCACTACCGTATTCAAGTATTAAAACACACATGTGTAAAAAAGTTCATTTTGTAAAAGAAAAGCTTGTACCATACTGACAATCCAGAAATTCATCAAACATAAACCCAGATATTTGTAGCCGTCAACAACACCAGTGTCTTTGTCATTGCAATTAAATTGAGTTGATGTTTCGCCATGCAATTTATGGCGGAAGTGAACATGGTTTTAAAGCCAGTGCGCTACACATTTCACCAATTCGTTTACATCCAAAAAATATCGAGACCCAAATCAAGTTCCTGTACTACATCTAAAATATACTAAATAGTAAAATTAATAAAATGGATATACATAAATCTGCAGTGAATGATAGGCCTAATGAAGTCAATTGGAGCAAAGGAAATACTGGTGGCTGCTGCTGGTTGAGTGGTCCATCCTGCATTGTTATTAGGCGTATTTTCAATAATATATGAATATTGTTGTTATATTCCTACTGCATATCATTAGAAGAAAATGTGAATGGTTTGTTAAATTATTGAATCATATTAGCTTTAAAGATGAATATAATTGGTAGAATAAATAATGTAAAAATGATAATAAAATAATAATGTCAATTTAATAACGTTATTATAACTATTTCTAAACGATGCAGTGTTAAAAATATGAGAGTTGTTCAAGTTGATACGATGTTACACAATGTTAATTATTGTCGGTTTGGTTGGTTCCATGTGACTTTGATATGATTGTAGCTGATCCGTTTTGTTATAGGTTTTGCTTAAAATATTGATGGCCGGTTCTACTATGGTTAATTAAATTCAATGCTTTCTGATTTTGTCATTTCTGGTACCTTTGTTGATCACCAATTGGTTATCTTTTTTATTTATTTTTATTGTGCCTTGCATTCCTTGGCAAAAGGCGCGGTACAAGTTCCTGTATTATTATTATCATTATTATTATTATTATTATTATTATTATTATTATTATTATTATTATTATTATTATTATTATTATTATTATTATTATTATTTATTATTTATTATTATTATTGTTATTGTTATTGTTATTGTTGTTGTTATTGTTATTATTATTATTATTATTATTATTATTATTATTAATGCTTAAATGAATAATTGTGGATGGTCATTGCTTAATTAATGATTAACTTCAATTAGTAATTGTGGTAGGTCAATTTATATGTTATATGTTTTGTATATAATGTTTTGTATCTTTTAACGGTAGTTTTAAGATTTCTGTATATATAAATATATATTTTGAACTTTGATACGTACGGCGCTTTGATCCTTTTGAAAAAGCGCTTTATAAATGCATAATAATAATAATAATAATAATAATAATAATAATAATAATAATAATAATACTGCTGCTGCTGCTACTACTACTACTACTACTACTACTACTACTACTACTACTAATAATAATAATGATAATAATAATAATAATGATAATAATAATAATGATAATAATAATAATAATGATAATAATAATAATGATAATAATAATAATAATGATAAATTAATTATAATAATAATAATAATTAATAATAATAATAATAATAATAATATGTTACCTTATTTATTCGAATAAAAGCCCAGGGTGTTTGTCGTTATTTATTTTATATAAATAGTTCGAGCATTCAAAACATTACATGAAAAAAACATTTAAAAAAAATTAATGAAAAGACCAACTGCCATAGCCCGGGAGAGACTAAATAGCGCTTGCTAATAGTAAAGGCCTTAGGGTTAGGCCATGGACCTATTAATATTAATAGGTCCATGGTTAGGCCTACTCAAGTGGACGCCTGTAATTCACTGTCATTGTAGAACTGAACAAATAATTAACGTCAACATGTGTTAAAACAGGAGTAGATCGTTGATAGAATGTGTTGAGAATGATGCTGCTTCTAGTAGATTTGTTTACAGTCATTTAGTTGGGGGTGGGGGGGTTATTGGAATGAGGCGTTACGTTTATTCCAAATGTTGCTCTGAAGGGGGCGTTTATTTAAAGTGGTGCGTTTATTCGAATTATTACGATAAATGATTACGATAAATGATTAACTGTGGTTGGTCAGTTAAGTTAATTATTGGCGAGTAATTGTGGTCGGTCAATTCAATTAATGATTACCTTAAATTAGTAATTGTGTTTGGTCATTTAAGTTAAATAATTAGCTTAACCGATTAATGTGGTTACAACTTTACCAACTTATTGGTTGTGGGTTATATTTTGTATTGGTCAATTAAGTTTTGATAGGCCTAATAGTTTATTGATTAATTCGTTGTGAATTCAATTTTGTGGATATGGTTATTTCTTTTAATATATGGATGGTTGGTAGATTAAAGAGTAATTTTATAATTCTTTTTGTCGATTAAGTTCACTTAAAATGTGGCTGCTTGATAGACTACTGTCTGTATCACAATATGGCTAATGATATTAATACTGTTAAAACGATTCATTAGTAAATATCTTATTCAGGTACTGTATATTCAAATTACATTCATTCTTAATTTCTTATATATTTTATAATATTATATATATATATATATATATATATATATATATATTACTTTGAACACA
>NW_022732856.1:0-1458 GCF_011630105.1 Anneissia japonica
GTTAGTGTTGTGTTAGTCATGAGCCCTGTACCAATTTATGTCAAGCACAAAACGTGATAGAGAGAAGAATGAATTAAAGAAAACATGTAGTTCAACATTGTGTAAAAAATGGGAATATGTTAGGTACCGGTACTTATAGAAAGGTTGCTTACTAATGCTTCCTATTCTAGAAGACCCACTGTTAAAAGCTTTGCTTGTCGTGGTTTTTTCCCCTTCCATAAATTGTAACTAATTTGTACTGTAAAAAAGGAAGATGTGGAATAAATTGATGATTGATTGACTGATTGAAGACTGTTTTAGATAGAAAATGTATGTCAGACCTTAGGCAAGACTTTTTTATACCTTGTTCAGCAAACTTTTGCAAGATCAAAGGGATAAAATTATAAAAATAGAAGTGTAATTTTGTTTTCTCATTTAGAAGAATAATCAATCAATCAGTTAATTTTATTCACCTTCCTTAGGAGAAAAACATTCAAATTTACAATAAAACAGATTAAATAAAATATAATAAAATACAGTACATACAAAAAATGTTGTAATTAATTAAGTACAGTGTTAAAATTATATAATCCATTCAAAAAGGGCGTAACAAAATTAAGAACAGTGTTAAAATCATTTCAAAATTATTTCACAAACACGATGGTTAACACAATCAACATATAATTTCAAGATTTCAAAACATTTTGACGATAATAATTGTTAAAAATTATATTACAAATGGAAAAATCATTGCTTGCTATGTTATCAATTAGGGTGTTCTTGTAGAAGCTAATATAGATCTCTAGCTATCTGCGGCTCTGGCTAAATATTTATTGTAGCGCCCTCAGTTGAACTCTGTAACAAGCATTGTGTAAAATATAATAGATTTCATCTGTTTTGCCTCCACATTTATGATGAAAATATATGAAAAGTTCTTGAGAATTGATTACTTTTTTAGCAATGTCATTACTTAAATGTATTGCAATGTCATTTCTCTTGTCAAAGTCTAATTTAATTTTAAATTAATTATTTAATTAATAGCTCGATATAAGATTAGACTTCATTATAACAAGATAGTGCACTCCACAGTTTTATGGGTATAGAAGCGTTCAATTACTTTCTCGTAGTTGTACATGGAATAGAATAGGCAGTAACAGACCCATAGGTAGAAAGTGTGGTTTGACGTGATTCTACTATATAGGCATGTTCCATTTTGTGAAAAGTATACTAGGCACTCTACTGTAACATCTGTTATTTGTTTTTTTTGCGAAAGTGAACCCTAGAAAATAGTACACTGCGTTGTTACAGAAATTGAAAAGTGAGCTATTTTGTTCATATAAGGTCTGCGTGATTTTTTTTTGATAATACCAAAAAGAGAACTACAATTGTCATGTGTTAAACTTTATTGAAATTTAAGCTCTACTTCGTGTTTTTGTTTTACAGGTCTCTGGTTTATATAAAGATGAAAGTATTGGTAAC
>NW_022732857.1:0-545 GCF_011630105.1 Anneissia japonica
CTTCCCAGCAGCACCTGTCCCTCCTGTACGTTGGGGTTGTCCGACGATGGGTAGAGCTTTCCGCGAACGTCATTCGCTCCGCTGCCGAAGTTGGCGCTCAGATAACGGGGGTCGACAGCGTACGCTCGAATTGATTTATCGATTATGGGTTGCTTGATGCTGGACATGACGGACTTTTTTTGTTGGATGTTGAGCAGCAAAAAACATTAATAACATTTGTTTTTATTTTCTTCGTTTCAGATCCATTGCTTTCAACGTTCCCGGTGCGAAGTGTGCAAAGCGGATCGGAGGCGGCGTCAAGGGTGACGTTCCAAGAAACTTACAGAATTCTCAAGAAGAATCTGCAAGCGAACGAAAACGCGCAGCGTCGCGTTCGTCCCGACGTCAGAAGAAATTCTGCTGCAAAAGTTCCTTAGAAAATTTACGAAAACAAAAGAAAAACAAGAATTAAAGGAGGAAAACAAGAAATACGCATGTGTACGCGTGTTTTTTTTTTATTTAGTTATCGTTGTATTTGTTAAATATATAACAATTGGCCTTCATTG
>NW_022732858.1:0-707 GCF_011630105.1 Anneissia japonica
AAATATTATTTCATATAAATATTTTAACTTATTACGTGCGAGCCGCGAGCGTCACGTTGGTTTGTGTAGGCCTATGTGATGAGTGTATATGCGCGTTAGCGTCTACCGTGTGTGTAAACGCGTGCAATATGCCCCACCGTAGATGTACCGTCATGTACGCCGAGGTGATGGGCATGGTAGATACGTCCTCCCACTTTGCAAAGTAGGAGGGACATCATAGCAATTGCTCTGTTGCAAGTGCGGTGCTTCTTTTTCGGACCAAAACCTTGTAAAAACGTAATTGTTTGTACATTTCGTAACTATCTCAGCAACCATTCCATTGATGTTATGGGTGCAACGGTTATAAGAGTATAAATTTATTGTGAAAACAGTGCTTTCTACATTGTTAAGATTGGAAGCGTGTAAACCTATTAGGCCAACATTTTTACAAACTGAAAAAGTGCAAAATTTCTATATAGGCCTAAAGGATTTATTCCTTTTGTATATTATCAGAGATACTAGAAACACAAGATAAAGTTCTCCACAGAAAAAAAAAACTGTTCGACCGAAATGCATAGTGGGAATACAAACAATGGGGCGCCGCGTACGGCTGGATCTAAAAAACTTCTGCCACCGTTACATAACTGTGAATACATAACCTGGGACATAACATCAGGCCCGTAGCCAGGGGGGGGGGGGTTATGGTTCGGGCGAACCCCCCCTTTCTC
>NW_022732859.1:0-563 GCF_011630105.1 Anneissia japonica
GTGTGGATAATGGCGACGTTCGACAGCCGGAAGCCGAACGGGGTCGTCGATCTCTACGACGCGGCTGATTCAAGACTGGTGCGTGCTCTGATCAAGTTCATGAACGAGGACAGAGATCATGACTTCGTGGACGCGCTCTCGTACGACGAGCGCGTCGCCTGCTTGGATATGGCCGAGCGGACGGGTTGCAAGGATGCGATCTGCGTGTTCGTTTCGGCCGTGTACGAACTATCAGCGAACGATCTGCTCAGAGCGAGGAGAACCGCCGTTCGCATCTGTTCCCCGACCCTGATGAACGCCGTCGATTCGGCCGTGTGCAGGACGTTCGGAAAGCTGATGCTTCATCAGCAGGAACTTCGATGGCACGAGCTGGCCTCGTGGCTCGATACGTCCAGACACGACGATCCGGTGGAAGGTCCGAAGATCGAAAACGTTTACTACGCGTCCGAAGGATACCTGCTGCATCTGGTCCGGAAGTGGCTGACCTCCAATCCTGGAGAAAGCAAGCGGGACAAGCACGCACTGGTAGGTCTGATTCGACCGAGGTTGCTGAACGATCCGGA
>NW_022732860.1:0-1419 GCF_011630105.1 Anneissia japonica
ACTGCCGAACATTTATAGTGGTGGGGTTTACCCACCAGACATCCCTTTATTTCCCACTACCAGAACTGACCTAGATTAGGTAATGAGTTAACCTGATGAAACTTACTGTGTAAGATGTTCATTGTAGTCCAAGTTATTATGAATGGCCACCGTCAGACAATTCTGATGGTAGGGTGTGTCTGCAGACACCCCCTTATTCCCCGCCCCAAAAATTGACCTAGATTATCTAGTAAGTTAACATGATGAAAGTAACTGTGAAATGTTCGGCATTGTGGTGGGCAAAGTGATAGAAAACCTCTAGTAGTTTACGGCCCCGACACTGATCACCTGTAAAAAGTAGTATAAAAACTGAGCACTGCATGAAGGCTTTTGGAAGCGCACTTGAAACATCAAAGGTAGTTTTCGTCCCTCTGTGTTAAATCGAAAATTTACATTGGTCCTCAAATTGATTTTTATGCCCATCCCTACTCTAAATAATATGAGTGGATTTTAAGGATAGAAGTGTGGGGTTAATAAGGGTGGGTGGAGAGCCATGAAATTAGGTTTAGACTGGGTGGAAAACTTAAAGGCTGGGAGACTCCACCTCCTCTCCTACCCCCATAACTACATCCCTGAATTTGCAAAATGTAGGCCTATCATACAATACTATATAATCTTTTATTATTTTTAGTAGTCAATATTACAACTGTTTAACAAAGAGATTCTATACAGGATTGAGTAGATTTCCAGTACAAATAAAAATTGTAATGGAACTGGGTTTAGTTTACAGGAGTTTGTGCTTCAAACAGGTTATTCCATTCCAAAACTGTTTTATTACAGGAATGTTAAACTTGCCTTATTTGCTCACTTGGTAGTGCTTTAGATAAATTTTGAATTGGTGCTACTGTGTGTATATTTGTTATGTACAATTATTAGTAGTGATTAAAGACCAAAGTTTGTGATGATTTACCATCCATAATCGCGCACAGTTGAATATATCGTAGCACCATTCTTGTAGGTCTCTTAACATTCTTGAAGACATTTTTTTAGTTCATAATATCCATTAAAATATCGTAAAGAAAAATGTTACACTAACACGAATCTACAAAATTTTGGACGAGGACTAGTCACACTACAAAAGCAACACACGTGAGAATTCTTTGTTAGTAAAGTAAAGTGGAAGGAGCAGAGTAATATTCAGTATTTAGGTTAGTAGATCAAACGTACCACTTAAGTGAGTACGGCGGATACATAGGTGTATGTTCACTAAGTATAACGGAATAATATATTATAAAAGTGACCATGTTACCGGTACTAAAATAAGTCAATACATGACAAAAAATAAGGAATGTCTACATCTTTCACATATTTAACGAGTACTGTACAATCCAATTTTGACTATCTTGCTGGTATCTTACAAAAAAAGAAATTAAATGAAAA
>NW_022732861.1:0-1128 GCF_011630105.1 Anneissia japonica
TTATTGTTGAAACATATATATGACTCTTTCTTTTTGAATTTACATCGTGTACCTTTAGTGGAGCAGTACATTATAGGTAGGCTTATACTACGACCCTAAAATCCTGGTAGTTTCAGAGGGGGTAGAATCAGAACTTAAAATGGTTACAATAGTGATGGCGAAGATGATGGCGTTGATGATGAGGATGATGATGATGATGATGGTGATGATGATGTTCAGAAAGACGATATACAATACTATTTGATTGTTTGATATTATTGCTCTCATAATAAAACGTCTATACGAAATACAAATTCAAATGTATACAAAAGAAAAATAAACACGAGAACAAGATGATAACCCTATAATATCGGAATATAGGGACCCTAAATATTTGAAACAAACTTAATTTTTAAACTGCTATCACAATATAATATAATCGATGAACTAGAAATGTTAAAATAATAACCTAGTAAAATCCAAATTTACCTAGAGAAAGTAATAAATATTTATTAACCGTACGAAATACATAAAAGAGTTGAAAATACTCAAACTGCGTAATATTATTAACAATTAATTAGAAAATTCCCGGAAGAGCGTTTGATAAACGTACACATAATACATGAATTTATAAATTATATGATGATCTGTATAATTATTAGTTTAAATCAAAATAAATTAAAAGCATTCTTGCTTATTGTTGAAACATATATATGATTTTTTTTTTTTAATTTACATCGTGTACCTTTAGTGGAGCAATAAATTATAGGTAGGCCTATAATACAACAACCCTAAAATCCTGGTAGTTTCAGAGGAGGTAGAATCAGAACTTAAAATGGTTTCAATAGTGATGGCGAAGATGATGGTGTTGATGATGAGGATGGTGATGATGATGTTCAAAAAGACGATATACAAAATATATGCTTAATATGTTACATAAAAAAGTTACAATTATGAAGTGACAATTTAGGTATATTCAAAACATGTAAATAAATTCAAATATGAATTTCTAATTCATGATAAAACGGTCGAAAATAATAAAAAAAAATCTATCGAGTAAAACTGTAATCAAAATATAAGATATTTTAAAACTAAACTACATAAATCAGTCAAATATAAATGAAATATACTTTAACAGATTACAAATCA
>NW_022732862.1:0-8780 GCF_011630105.1 Anneissia japonica
TATGAATACACCCATCACTGCTACTCAACATCAGTAATAAAAAAACAAATGCAACAATTGATAGAAATGCTATTTCTTTTTCTCATGTTTCATTAAAAAAGATAGATTGAATTCCACATATTACTGAAATTTTTTTTATAAACAATGATATTAATCATATCTTTATTGTAACAATCATGAAAGTATTGTTCTGAAAATATTCATTATTAAGAAATACAAGTGCCTTTGTTAAGTTATATACAAAGGGTCGACAAAAATAATATTAAGGTTCTAAAATTATTATTTTTAATCTTTAGGCCTATTACAGGAAATCCAGAGAACAATACGTAAGGGTTTTTAACATTAATTTTTGTACATTATTAAGTAACAAACCTCTAATAACATACATAATTTTACTGGAATGTACACATTAACTACAATATGTGGAATGAGAATATCTCCTTTCACAAAACAAAGCACTATACGGCAAGACACTTTTTATACCTTGTTTTGCAAACTTATTTTTTTAAAGATCGTCAGAGGGCGGAAAAATAAATAAAATTTTGTTTTCTTATTTAGCAAATAGTTTTGCTAAAAACTTAAAGGAGGAGAAAATAAAACAAATTATTGGTGAATGTAAACAGTGTAGTAATGCGATGGTTAAATACTTTGTCAATATAATTAGGAAGAAATATACATACTGTATCTTTTCATCGGAGATTTCAAGGCAGCGGTGGGCGTAATAAAAATAAAGAAAAACTTATTTTTTTCCTGAAATTTCCATTTTTCGTGGCGATTGATATTGCTAATTGGCCAAAAATAAAATTTTATTTTTATTCGAAATCATTATTTTTGGTGGGTGGCAGGTTCACCTAACAAGTTATAAAAATGTCTCGCAAACATACTGACACTGAAAAATATAAAACTCTTGATAAAAACTATAAAAAAATTGCAATTAATGAATTTGGCTAGTAATGTTACATTAACCAGTTCAAACTATTTATAATAAAATAATATTAGTATACCATTTCTACAACATTCCATATATACATATTTAAAAAGCATTATTATTATGCATAATTGTTAATTTTAATATTTAATTTCATCGTAATATATACATTGCATTAAATTGTTATGTATAATCATATTAATAATTATAAACAATACCAGTAATAATAATAATAATAATAATATATTAATTCCCTTGTAAACAAATACTGGAGGGCGAAGCAAGGAGGAACAAAGTTCATGTACAAGGTTTGGCAGCCTGCAGAAATAATTGGTTAGATTATCCAATTTACTGTATGATGAGAAAGATTAAATATTTAATTGAAATTATTACTTAACATGAGTATTTATAATAATCTGTTATATTTATTTTGTTTATGCTTATTGTTTTGTTGTTGTTTTTCTTTTTTTTTTAATTTAATTATAAAATAACTGACGTAGGCTGAAGAAAAAAGTGCACTACCAAACGAAAAAGCAAAAAAAAATATATGGAATGAAATATTAAAATAAATGTTTAGGCCATAATAATTAAATATGCATTGAAAAAACTGAATAAAACATAAATAGTAGGCCAATAAACAGCACTACTGAAAGTAAACAAGGTAAAATGATAAAAAGTGAAAAGAAGGATATAAAAGTATATAAAATAAATATATGTTACCATTAAACTTCTTTGAGTAATCATTCTGTTGTTTTCCATAGTGGTCTATTAGGTATATAATATGCATCAGAAAAGAATACCTCACCCATGCTTTCAATTCCACCTGAACAGCAGTACAAGTTGTCTTTAATTTATAACTATAAATAAAGCATTCTCTATTTTACATAAGCATTTTATTGTAAGTTTATCATCTATAAACAACATTGTCTTATATTGACCATAATCACTTCACAGTTAGCATCCATTGCATCATTGTTATTGTTATCAGCCAACAGGTATTGAAGTTGTCGCCTCTAGAACTTGGAATACAAATATTAACACCACTGTTAAGAGTTTACTACACTATGTAATGTATTCAATGTTCATTATTTTCAGTTGAAATTCTAATCTATCCAATAAAATAATACAAAACCTTTACCATTTTAGATTTCATTTTACTTACATATTATATAAAAAGATATTACTGAATTTTTCATTTTTGAACAATTACCATATTTATATGAATAGCGCTTCTAACTTGATTAGGATCAATAAATCACTATGAATTATGATCACGCAACACTACATTCTGATGGTAATTTTGTGTTGTAGTAACCACATTTACAGTAAATTTAAGGGGCAGTCATTTGAGTAATACGTATCCGTTTTACACCAAAAAATAAATGCCTTCCTTGAATATTAGTTGTTACTTCAATTCTGGTATATGACTTCAATTCTGGTATATGGTCCCTGATGATGTTCGAATAAAGAACAAAATATTAAATAAATCACTATGGCTTCTCTTAGTCTTTTTGTAGTCTGCATGATCTTATATCCCATCTTATATTATCTAAATATAATCAGTGGACCACTTGGTTATTGTTATTTGATATTTCTGTTTTCCATTATTACAAATGAAATCTGACTGCTAAAAATATGTTGTTTAAAAACATAGTTCCAGTTAATGTACTGAGTGTGATATATTCTACTGAAGTGTCTAAATTTTGACATGAAATGTTTACAAAATAAGTTTGAGAAAACATCACCATATATTCCCAAATGATTTGAGTGTTTTGCTGTGTGTTTGCTTCAATCTTCTGATAGATCTACATTATTTGCAAGTTATTCTCTTACAATAGGTACATCTTAACTATAAATGACCAGGTGCATATATTAGGCATGCTTCCACATCTTTAGAAATATATGTGATACAATTATTCAATATAAATACATATTCAGTAATATTCTATACTAAAATTATGTTGATGGCACAAGCCTGATGATGATAATAGAGACAGTGGCGTAACAGATAGGTCTGAGGCCCCTGGAAGGCTTCTTTGGGGGCAGACTACACTGGGAAGAAGCCTTGCACGCTTCAGCATATTTCATGTTTTAAGGAAGTATTGAAGTTTGATATTAGTGCTCCTTAAAATGGCCCCAGATAAATATTCTGTGCAGCCAATGAGAGCTAACAGCTGTTACACCACTGGATAGGGATCTACTTGTCAAGTATAAATGCAAAATATACCTTTAATTATTCTCTATCAAAGATATAGAAATTGCTCTTGATGAATAATTTAGTTGGATGAAATCATGAGCAATGTCTAGATTCCACAGGATTTTACTGGATAATTACATTCATGTAGTTATGTATTATTCTGTTGATATTCTTAAGAATAAAACTTTCATCAGATGTTCTGATTAAAAGTTAAATAAATGTACTTGATTTGCATAAATTAAATATTTCCAGTGTAATTAATTATGACTTGTAAACTATCACTATTTTCGCTTTTTTCATATTGCACAAACCAGTGTTGGCATCGGTAACAAAAAAAAACTATATTTATTTAATGCTAGTGATTTTTAGATTATCGGATAGTAATAAAGACTTATAAGTAAACCCTATAAATGAGGGGTTTTTTTTATATAGAGCAACCTTGAAATACTGAGCTGTTAATTCCAAGTAGTTATTTTATTACTAATTATTAGAATGCTAATTTATTTTAATAACAGCAGCATGAAAATATATGCTATATAATTTCAGTTTTATGTTAACCTTATTTTTATATAGGTTGCCCTCAAATAAAAGACCACTTTTGTGAGTAAGGTTAATTGACTTAAACACCATCTGCTCTAATTAGAAAAGTAATAG
This sequence comes from Anneissia japonica, assembly GCF_011630105.1. NCBI lineage: Eukaryota > Metazoa > Echinodermata > Crinoidea > Comatulida > Comatulidae > Anneissia > Anneissia japonica. The sequence goes on from NW_022732862.1 coordinate 3,780, forward strand.
TTAGCTATAAACGATAAAACGATAAGTGTTGCAGAAATTGCCTTTAATTTAAGGTGGTATATTTAATTAAAGGGAGACCTGTATTTATCAAATTTATAATTACAATTAATATATTGTTATCGTGTGTTTTGTTACTAGTTATGTTGTTATTATTGTATTTAAATTATTATTTTGTTGTTATTGCTAGGCTTCTTATACTCAAAATTATATTACTGTAGATTATAGTTATTGTAATCTGACATTTATTATATAATTAAAGCTAATTAGATTAGCTTGCATGTTTAATTAATGTTGTACTTGCTTTATAAACATACATGAAAGAAAGAAAATAAATTCTTATTTTCAGACATATATTTTACCTATTATCAATCAAAAAAGAGGAATCTGAATCAAAAAGAATTATTGATTGTATTGATTAAAACAGATAATTTCAATAGTAACAGACATTTCATTGCCACATCATTATAACAACAATTTATTAGGATGTGCACTGAGTTTAATAAAGTAATGAATGTCACTCCAAAAATATATTCTACATTTCACTTTTATTGAAGCATCATCAGGAATAATAATAATACATAATACAAAGAGACAAACAGTGCAAGTACAATTTTAAAATTAACAAACACTATAAAAAATTGCATCACAAAAGCATACCGATCTAATAACAAAAAATGTCAAAAGTCAAAATAAAAATTTTACCTCAGCCTACAATAAAAAAAAAAAAAAATCAATAGTCATACCAGACAAAATGTTGATTTTATAGGATTTTTATGAGCTTATTATGTGCAAGCACTGACTATTCAACAGCGAGACACAATGTTCCCTGAGCGCTCTCTGGTGTGAATTTGCGAAGCTTTACATAAATACCAAAAATGGAATACAGTGATTAGTTGATAATGTAGAAGAAAGCAGCTGCACTGCGAAGACGGTTTGTGATTCATGATAGTATCACCGGTAAACACGACTTCATAAAATTCCGTCTCCCCATACCACATTATTAAACTCTAATATTCCGAACCACATTCCGTACAACATGCCATGCAGCATGCTCTTTATGCATCGTTAAGCTCCTCTAATTCTGTTCTTCTACTATTATTATATGTATAGTGTTACATATGTTTGAATTGGCATCTTGAGACCTTCCCAAGTGGATATATGTACTATGTAAATCCTATTTTTATTATTACTTTTATGGTTTCCACTAAATGGTTTGATTTACAACTAAATTTTATGATGAATACAATTATTGTATTACTTTCACTCTCAAGAAATGATCAAAATGTCTTATAGTTAACTCTATGTTCAGTTACAGCTGCAGATTAATTTGGTTATAGGCAATCTCCGATATTATCCAATGGTAAACATTCTTGACAGTGCAAATCAGAAAAAAGTAAATAAAAATTGTAACAATATAAAAAAATAACTTCCTTGTAATAGCATCATCTGTATTATATATTTCAAAAATACTAAAAATACAAATTAATTAAACACACATTAAACACCTCTACAGAACTTGCTACTGCAATTACTTTTTCCACTAGATATGAAGTTCAACTCCCCTACTACAACAATCTGCAGACTGACAGACTGCAATTACTTATGTCAAGAAAAACCGGTTTAGGAGCTACAGCCAACAAAGTGGCAAGTGAGGAACCTTTGATGCCATTGAGGTTATTTCCACTGATATCAAGCAATTTTAATTTCAACACAACTCCCCTACTAGAACACTCTTTAACCACATCATTAATTACAGCACCAGAGATACTGCAATTTCTCATGCGAAGATAATTCAGCTTAGGAGCTACAGCAAGCAAAATGGCAAGTGAGGAACCTTTGATTTGATTGAGGTTATTTCCACTGATATCAAGCAATTTTAATTTAAACACAATTCCCCTACTAGAACACTCTTTAACCATCTCATCCATTAAAGCACCTGAGATACTGCAATTTCTCATGTCAAGATGTCAACATAGATATTTTGAAATACGAAACTGACAATGATGCACGTGACTTTGTAAATTCTATCTTTAGTAATAATTTTCTTCCACGTATCCACAGATCATCTCGCATCACTAAGACTACTGCTACCCTCTTAGATAATATAATCACAAATCAACTTGACTACCAAAATATTAGTGGATTATTCTATAGTGACATCTCGGATCATCTTCCCGTTTTTAATATTACACCTTTTTCCAGCGTTCAAACAAGGAAGAGATAACTACATCTAGAAAAATAAACCCTACTACATTAGAATACTTTCGCCTCGACATTTACTGTCAACAGTGGGCTGATGTAATTAGTTCCCATGATCCCAATGACGCTTACAGCAAGTTTGAAAAAACATTAAAGTCCGTTTATGTTTCCCCCTTCAAAACCATTCATCAACAAATAAAAATAAAAAAATTAAATCATGGATGTCGGATGGTCTCCTCACATCTATTAGACACAAAAATAAGTTATTTGCCAAATTTCTGCACAGCCCATCCACCAATAATGAAAGAGCCTATAAACAATACCGAAATAAACTGAATTCAATAATTAAAGCTTCTAAAATCTATGCACTATCAAAATATGTTTCTTAAGCACAAAAATGATGCCAAGGCTACATGGATGACTATTAATTCCATGATCAACAAAACTAGTATGGAACATCCCAATACTTCCCTAAACTGCGACGGTGATATGACAAGTGACCCACTCAATATTTCAAATGCATTCAATAAACATTTTGTTGAAATTGGACCCTCCCTTGCTAATAAAATTCCCCGAATTGATACATCATTCCAAGATTTTCTACCTAATCCCATTCCAAATTCATTATTCCTTAGTCCAGTAGATGAGCTCGAAGTGATCAATATACTTAATTCATTCAAATCATACAAATCTCCTGGTATTGACGATTTCCACACCAAAGCAATTAAATATGTATCTGACCTTATATCCTATCCATTATGTCACATTTTCAATCTTGCCCTGTCTAATGGAGTGTTCCCAGACAGGATGAAGCTAGCGCGCGTTACCCCTATATTCAAATCTGGCAATAAATCTGATCTATCTAACTATTGTCCTATTTCAATTCTATCAATTTTTTCGAAAGCCTTGGAAAGAGTCATCTATGACCGTACATTTAAATTTATTTCTAAATATGACATACTCTACAACAGGCAGTTTGGCTTCTGGAAAGGTTATAATACTTCAATGGCATTAATAGATCTGACAAACAAAATTGTTCAGGCATTTGAAAACCGACAACTTTCGATTGGAATTTTCATCGATCTTTCCAAGGCTTTCGATACCATTGACCACAGCCTTCTTTTGTATAAATTATCCCACTATGGAATCCGTGGACCCGCGCACAGCCTTTTTAAAAGTTATCTTTCTGACCGTGCACAATGTACTAAGTATTCCAACTCAATATCCAATTTCAGACCAATTACATGTGGGGTCCCCCAAGGTTCCCTACTTGGACCTCTTCTTATTATTATATATGTTAACGGTCTTTATTTATCATTCAAAATTCTTGATTTTTTCCTTTATGCCGATGATACTACCGTTTTTTATTCTCATCATAATATCCAAACTTTATTTGATACTATAAATTCTAATCTCATTCCCATTTCACAATATTTTGCTGCAAACAAATTATCCCTGAATCAAAGAAAGTGTAGCTTCATCCTGTTTGGGACTCCTTCTAAACTAAAAACCATTGACACTTCAGCCTATAAGATCCAAATTGATGGCCATGAAATACCCTCTGTTAAATCCGCCAAATTCCTTGGTATTCATATTGAGTGTTGTTTGTCATGGAAAAACCCATGTAAACGAACTCGAAACCAAAATTTCCAAGAGGCTTGGCATCATTTATAGGTTATCCACTTTTTTACCCCTCAATATTCTTCGTATTCTCTATTGTTCCCTCATCCTTCCTTTTTTGACCTATTGTAACATTGTTTGGGCCAATACACACTCGTCCACATTACTTAAACTGCAAATTCTTAAAAAAAAAAGGCTATCAGGATAATATCTGGCTCTCTACCACGGTCTCATTCATCCGATCTATTCTCAAAAAAAAAAAAACAAAAAAAAAAACTCAATTTATTCCAACAAGGCTCATTTATGTATTCTGCAATGCATTCTCTTCTTCCAACTCAGTTTAACGATATATTTATTCTCAATCACTCTATTCACAATTACCATACCCGATCAACTAGAGTTCATATACCCATTCATAATACAAATCCCTTTCAGCACAATATTAGACACTCAGGTCCCACTTTCATCAACAGCTTACCATCTACAATCTTAAATTCCGTTTCTTCTAAATCTTTTTCCGCAAAGCTTAAAAAACACTTGATCTCAAATTATTAACTAGGCCTTTGATTTACAGTATCGGTCATTTCTCGATGTGTCCCGCTATGATCTAAGATTTATGCATTTATCTATTTATTTATGTATTTACTTATTTATTTATGTACTTCTTATTTATTTATTTTTGTGTGTGTTACTTTTTTAGTATTTATTAATTCTGTAGTAGTTAATATGCAGGTATAGTGGCACAATAGAATATTACGTCATCATAATTCATAATTATTTATTAATAATTTTAATAATTTTATTTTGCACATAATGGGTTGAAGCATATGAAGGGGGTATATGAGGGTTTATTGAAATATTAAAAAAAAAAGTGGTATTAATTAAGTGGCGATGTGTAGCGTGACGTGTTAGGTTTGTCATGTTCCCTTAAAATTTATAGTCCACTATTGTGTGCTCTTTAGAAATTGGTTACATTGAGAGTGAAAATTGAGACAATAGGGAGATTAGTCTGCCAGTGCTGGATTTACAGTCACAAAAGAATCTTCTTCTTCTTCCCGCTTCTAACTTCATGTCATGTGTCATGCCTTTATTCCTGTAGTGTATAAATTTAGAAGAAATTTAGGGTAAGAACACAAAATTAGTTTCAACTACATACAATTTAGTGTTTACTTTACGAATACC
>NW_022732862.1:8828-10009 GCF_011630105.1 Anneissia japonica
TGACTCTATGGTTTGAATTACCCGCTTCTAACGTCATGTAATACATTTTTCCCTTAGTGTATAAATTTATAAGAAATTTAGGCTAAGAACATAAAATTAGTTTCAACTACATTCAATTTAGTCTTTACTTTAGGAATACCTATCCACGAAGATCGTGTTCAAAGTTGAAACATTTTGGTTTTTAGAGGAAAAACATGAAGATGGAAACTGAACGAATTGCACGAGAAATAAATTCAGCGTTTGTGGCATATAAACTAGGCAATGACATGGAATTTATAGAGGATATGAAGAGTAATTTTTTAAAATATTGCGAAAAGATGTATGAAATGCACAATGAACATCTTTATAAATTAACTAGAGAAGTTTTGCTTGATTCAAATGAGAATATCGAGACGTTTTTCAAAGACATTTTAACAGAAATGTTGAGCGATAATATCATAAACTGGGGCCGTATAATTATGGTTTTTGTGTTTGGAGCGAGGTTAGCTGTTTTATGTAAAGATAGAAATAGAACTGATTTGATTGATCAAGTAATTCAGAATGTAGACAAATACGTGAAGACGGAATTTTTGGAATGGATTAATATCCAAGGAGGTTGGGTAAGTCACTTTTTTTTTTTGTATTTACAATCAATGATAAAAGACATTTAATTCGTGTCTATATACAGTATTATCACTAATCATTACTTAAAAAATTGAATTTGTTTCCAACTCTATAGGCCTATATGTACATTTTTTTTTCAGAACAATTTCGATCAATCGTATACTCAACTCAAAACGATAGCAGAAATTCCTCTAATGAAAGTTTCGTCATGGATAGCGTTAAGCCTAATAGCAACTTTGTATCTATACAACACATTCTGTTAAGGATGATATGTGTGAATTATGTGTATTTCGACACACACTTATCTAGGATGTTTCTTTTGCCAGCCGTCAATTGGTGTATAAAATACCTACGGAACTTTGCTGGTGAATTTTTCAATAAAGGAGAATCTGGTCCAGAGTCAGAAGAAAATGGCAATGGGAAAACTACACAGAAATATATTTCGATGTTCTTGTAGGACTAGAGCGAACCAGGTAATCTGGAATACTGGTATTTGTTTTCATGCAAAATTTTATCAAATCAAATAACGTTACCTTTTATTCTACAGTGGGAAACGTTATGCCAGTAATCGAGCATCT
>NW_022732863.1:0-1108 GCF_011630105.1 Anneissia japonica
CCAGTCAAAAACGCTTAGTAAGTAATGCGTCAGACTAGCCATACTACCTCGCCTTGTTGCCCAGTTGTATAGTAAAACAAACAGCAAACTACCCTTCCTACCTATGTATGAGCTATGCCCATATTATGTCTAGTTATAACGTAATCACAAATGTTTATGCAATATACAATTAGATTATGTAATAAGGCGAGACATTTTTTATACCTTGTTTACAGTGAACCCGCCGACTGCAAATATTGATGATTTTGAATAAAAATAAAATATTATTTTTGGCCAATTACCTGCCGCCACGAAAAGTGGAAATTTCAGAAAAAAATATATATAATTTTTTCTTTATTTTTATTGAAACCTCCAAAATATAAGTATATTTCTTCCTAATTATATAAATTTGAAGCATTTAATCATCCAATTTTACATTCACCAATAACATTTTATTTTTATTTTCTCCACCGTCTTGATGATATTTGGCAAATCTATTTGCTAAATAAGAAAACAAGATTTTATTTTTTATTTTTATCCCGCCTAAAGAACTATAAACATCATGAATATAAAAACTATTTCAACATGAATCGCATACTATTACTAAAAACTATTTCATCATTAATTATAAAACTATATCATAACATATCATTAACATATTATTTAAAATTATTATTATTATTTAATATTATTATTATTATTTTTATTATTATTATTATTTTTATTATTATTATTATTATTATTATTGAATGCAAGGCTTGCTTGCCTATGTAATAAATTGTTATTGTGAATTTGTTATTATGAACTTTTAGATTTAAAAAGAAAAATTTATTTAGAAAAAAATTACAGGAATTCAATACAAGCCTATTATTGTATAACGATGGTGCACACTAAAATTCCATGTGACAAATAAATGTGATATGCTCATATTTGAGTATAATATCAATGATGTCATCAACGCCCATATATGGCCACACCAAGCAAATTTGTCACATGGAAACTGATAGTGTGAATGAAGCTTTAATAATTGTCATTCTATCCTCTCCAATGTGAATCAGGTGGTTTTTAAAGGCTGACTGGTCTTTATGCAACCTAGCACTCATCCAAGTCCAATTCACCCCAGCTTTTG
>NW_022732864.1:0-1100 GCF_011630105.1 Anneissia japonica
TTGCCAATAAAACAATATACTGTACAAATAAAAATCCGAGAAGGCAATGAGTGACCACAGTTGTTAAAAAAAAAATCGCAATTGGTGGCGCTGCTCAGTGGCGACCAGGACTGATTTTTTTTCTGGGTGACTTCGATGTATATTTTGTATATTATTCTGTATTGTGCGTAAGAGTACTGGTAGTAATATTGAGTCTGTTTCAATATGCTTTTCAAACATTACTATTTGGTTACAGTAATTCTGTATGTTGCATGTACTAGGAAGCCATGTGTTCTAGCAGCAGCTAGCTTAGGCTTAGGCGATAGACCTACAGCCAGGATAACATACAGCAGGGAAACCTTGCTGAGCGTCCGGACAAAAATGGTTGATCAATCACCCGGTTTACACATACCAGATGATTTGCATAGAGACTTACGGGCTAAAAAAAGAAAGCGAGGTAAGAAAGGAGGTTTAAGACAAAAAATGAGGAAGAGTAAATATCGTTTACCATTACCTACAATGATTCTGTCGAATGTCAGATCACTCAAAAATAAAATGGACGAGCTACACACAAACATACGTTATGATAACAACTTTAGAGAAGCAAATCTATTATGTTTCACGAAAACTTGGCTGAATGAAAATGTTCCAGATTCGAGTGTAAATATTGATGGTTTTAAAGTCGTTCGAGCAGACAGAACTTTAAATTCTGGGAAAACCGTGGGCGGGGGTTTATGTGTTTTTATTAATCAACAATGGTGCAATACGGTGGTTGTTAGAGAGAAAATATGCACTCCAGACATTGAACTACTTAGCATATCGTTACGTCCGTTTTATTGTCCGAGAGAATTCCCACAAATATTTGTTTGTGTCGTATATATTCATCCAACTGCCAAGACGAGCCAAGCAGCTGAAATATTATCAAACACAATATAAAATATGGATACAGTATCACCAGATGCACCAAAGGTAATTTTAGGTGATTTTAACCAACATAAAATGACTAGGACGCTTAGAGCATACCATCAATATATAACCTGTCCAACTCGTAATAAAAATACAATTGATCTTTGTTACGGCACGGTTCGAGACGCGTATACATCTATCGTCCTACCACCTTT
>NW_022732865.1:0-518 GCF_011630105.1 Anneissia japonica
TCATGTATATAGAGGTCAAGAATACTATGGTAATTAAGTATGTACATAGGAATTAGAATGAGAGAGTGATATTGTAATGAGTTGTTTGTTTGTTCAGTGACGGATTCCCCAAGAAATGTAAAGGGCTTCTTTTATTTTAAGTTGATAAGTAGGCGGTGTCAAGAATAGTAAAACAGTATAGTGAAATCCGTCACTGAACAAACAAACAACTTATTACAATGTCACCCTCTCATTCTAATTCATTCTAATTCATATATACATGACTTAGCATAGTATTCTTGAAATCCATATACATGACTTACCTTAATATTTGCTTGTTTCCTCTTACATCTGACCGGTAGTATTTAAACCGTTAGTTGTATAAACGTTATTACCTGATGATGACGTGGGACACGTCGAAACATGTTGTTCATAGTTATATTTACTTCATTATGTGCATTACTGCATATATATATATATATATATATATATATATATATTTATTTATTTATTTATTTATATATATATGATATTGAAGG
>NW_022732866.1:0-745 GCF_011630105.1 Anneissia japonica
AATGCAAAAAAAAAAAACCATTAACAACTTTCTCAATATGGTATCTCCCTTACATGATGACTTCTTGTTATATACATGTGAACCATGTAAAAAGAAGTCATAATATAGCCCAGCAGCAGATTCAAGGGTTGGGGGAAGCTGGTCCGAGTCCTCTAAATTTTTCAAAAATTAAAATGGAGAAAAAAAAGAGTAGTATACTTTTAAATTTAAGTATGAGAGTTCCATTTCCAGCCATCTAGAGGTGCCATACTTATTTTATTTTCTTACCTCGGCCATAACCATGGTGGATCTGAGGTGGAAGCCCTCTCTCTGAGACCCCTGTTTTTCGAATTCCTGGATCCCCCACTGTTAACTGCTGATGATGTGTTGTCAAATCGAAAAATATACACTTTATTAGAAGCTTTACTACATTTGTTCTATTTAAAAATTTAAAACCTATTAAATATATTAATTTAAATTAAAAAGGAAATTCAAATTAATAAAAGCAGGGTGGGTTAGAATCCTACGCTGACTTTTAGCTGGGTAGCTGCTAGATGTGAATGAAATACACAATTTTACTGTACCCTCCTCTCTTGGTCTCTCCTATTACAAATCAATGGATCTGTTAAAAAAGCTAGTGACACTGCTTGTATACGTATCCTAGAAGGTCGGCTGATATTAGGAATAATGTGATGCTTTTTTTTTTTAAGTATTCTTTTTATTATGAAGTGTCTCTATGGCAGAATTGATTTTAATATTCATGATT
>NW_022732867.1:0-1981 GCF_011630105.1 Anneissia japonica
AACATGGTATACAGTAGTTTATAAAATCAATGAATCATTATTTTGATTATAAAAGCTGATATTGAGTTTAAATTTTCTGTGTCAAAGGTCAACCAAAATTTTCTTCTCAAACTACTAGCTGTATGCTATTTGTTTTATTATAATATATTGGATTATCTTTTTTGGACAGCATGGTAATGTATAGTTATGCTGTTAGTCAAATTATAGACCTACAGTAGGCCTTGTGTTTGAATAAAACATGAAAATTTGTTTATTATAGAAACGAAGTTCAATGAATTTTATTTAGTTTAGTCCATGATATTGAATATTGTACAAATATGTTTTTTAATGAGTAGTATTTTAAGACTCAACACTTGTTTAACATAGGCAAGGTACCTTCTTATTGAGTGATTCGAGTATATTAAAAATTTTAATCAAAAAATTAGATTAAAAAATAAAAATAACTCTCCCGTATTATACTGTCTTATCTGAGTTTTATTAGTGGACCTTTTGGTCTTAGGACTAGGAATTTTTTTAACTTTTTATAATTATATATTTTTTTTTTAACATATCTATTTATATATTTTTACTTTCTAATTTTTTGGTGTCTTTTTTACTTTCTATTGTTAGGACTTTATTTTCTCCATTAATTTTATCTGTGTGTATACTGGGCACTCTGGGAGAACAGTCTTTTTGACTGAAGAGTCCACCCAGTATAAAGAACAAATAAATAAATAAATAATTGTTTTTTATTTGTGATGCTAACATTCCAAGTACAGTGTACTTCCAAATAAAGACCAGCTTTGGTTGCTATAGAAAAAAATACAAAGGTATTTATCTAAAGGCTGCAAATAGGTGGTATTTAATTAGGGTGGTCTTAAAATAGAGGCAGACCTTCCTAATTGTCAATGATCATTAACAAAAATATTCCTTTTAGAACAAATTACTAGAAATGAAATTATGTCATTAATAATTGATAGATAGATTGATGATTGATTGAACCTTTGTAGTTTGCATTAAGCTTTCCAGCCTGTGGCAAAAAGCAATTAGTCTGCAGCATACCCTATTATATCCCTTCCAGGTCCCCTCATTCATTGTACCAATAGCATTCCCATCAGCTGTTGATACATTTTAAAAGCAGATCTTATAGTTATTGTAGCTTATTTCAATTTCATTTTTTTTTTGTGGTTCTGTAATTGTTGTTATCCTTGTTATTTTACTTTACATTTGTTTTATAGTAGTGCTCTTTTCTTTTTTCTTTGTCTCAGTACATTATTATTCACTAACTATTTAGTATTACAATTTATTCTTAAATTTTATACAACTTTATTGTTTTGTCCCATTTTACTTTTTGAAATTATTTGTTTTCTCAATAAGGCACCTCATTTTTTCATATCAATTTTAAAGTTATCAAAAATAAATACTTTAAAATGCACTGTATCAGTTGTAGCTATTGTGATCTTGTCAATTTTTGCATACTGAGCTGTTATTCTGGTTTTTTTTTGCATTGAGCAACAAGTTATGGCATTCAGTAATCGCTACTTTTCTTCATTCCATTGTGTCATAATAAATATTGCCTAACAGTAACAAAGATGTTAAAGCAGAATTTAAATTTTAACTAATTTTAGAACGGACACAGTATACCTGGATACGCAATATCAAATTTCTGAAATTACGATTCTTGTGCTTGCTCATGATTTAGGCACTGTCAATTAGATATGTGATGGTGCTGCAATTACTTCTCTCCATCCAAGGTTAGCGACATTTCCCAAAAACATCTTTGGGTTTCTCACACCGTAGTTATCTTTAAACATAAATGTACCGGTATAATAACAGAATGTCGGATTTTTTCAATATATTCTTCACTGTTGTAAAGACAATACCTAATGCACCCCAATCCAGCCAATCTATTTTGCCAACTATTACTGTTATTATTGAAATTAGTGCTACTCACTTGTCAATTTTTAATATGTTGTGCCTCTCCTCTCCCCCCCCCCCCCAC
>NW_022732868.1:0-587 GCF_011630105.1 Anneissia japonica
AACCACAACGCCGCTTCACCACAACCGCCACGACCTTTACCGTCACAACTCGCCACCATCGCATCCACACCATCTCGCGCCACTCGTGGGCACCGATACTGGACTCGTGCAGGGCGCGCACCGAGCAGCGTATTCAAAAACATCACGGACTTTCCGCAGAAAACGGATCAAAAACGACTCACGCCCACTTTTGTTCCGTCCAATCGGTGAGCGAGGGGCGATTTGGCCCCGCCTCCAGGGCGTTGGAGGGCGGTCGCTATATGCAAATTCATGGATCAAAAAGCATTCACGCCCACTTTTCCTCGGGCCAATGGGGAGCCAGTTAGAGAGGTGAAGGGTCGGAGGCAGAGGGTCAAGGGTGAAAGAGCGAAGCCACGGGGCTTATATAAACGGCTGCGTTCGTCAGTAAAGGCAGTTGTGCGGAGTTCAAGAGAGTCGTCGGTGGAGCTGGAAAGAAGTGGTACTAGTCAGAGTGAAGAGGACGGAGCTGTGGAGAGGTGACGGCGGCGAAGGCGGACGAGGGGGTGCTCGCGTCGGTGCCGGGAGCTGCACAGGGAGAGGCCAGCAACGCGACCGAGGTGGAGGAG
>NW_022732869.1:0-964 GCF_011630105.1 Anneissia japonica
GCAAACTAACTTTTAAAACTAGCTTTCTGATTATTTCTGATGCGTTCTGATTAGTAAGCTCGCTTACAAGCCCAAAACTCAATCAGAACGCATCCCCCTCATATTCGAATTCCATCCTTCCAACAAGACTGTCACCAAAACTATCAAAGACGACTTCTCGCACCTCCAACTCGACAAATCCATACAACACTTATTTAATACACCGCCTATTCTTGCCCACCGCCAGCCACCTAATTTGAAATCCCTTCTCACTTTCTCACCCATCACTACTAAACCTCCTTCATATGGCAATATGAAATGTAATAAGCCTCGCTGTCAAATATGCACACATATTATTACTAACAGCACAATCACACTCCAGTCAGTAACCACAAAATTCACCCCCTCAACTCACATGTGACTCTACCAACGTGATTTACATCATAATGTGTAATGCATGTGATCATGGCACCTACATCGGTGAAACTGGAGCTTCTTTTAGAAGTAGATTTAATAATCACAAGACATCTATCCGCACCCATAAGGACCTTCCCATAGCTAATTCTCCTAACCATAACATTAGTGATTTGAGATGCACACTCATAGCCAACAACTTTAAATCTCTAAACGATCGCCGCATTTCCGAACTCAAACTCATACTTAAACACAAAACCCACACCATAGGCCTTAATAGAGATATAGACTTTCTCAGTGATTACAACTTCCCATACAATTGATTCTCTCCATCTCTTTATTTTGTTCTATATCGATAGCTGATATGTGCTTTCCTTATTTACACCTCTTTATTATTATTATTATTTTTTTTTTATTTTATTTTTTTACATGTATATTATTCATATGTATATATTATCTTTATCTGTACATTATATAGCCTATTTATAAGCCTATAGGTTTATTTGGGTTTGTTTTTGTTTTATTCATATATTCCATCTTTTACTCTTTAAGACTTCATAATCATTTACTT
>NW_022732870.1:0-1872 GCF_011630105.1 Anneissia japonica
TCCCGAAAGTTGGGGTAGGGGGTATTCCCCCTCCCAGTAGAAAAAGTTGGAGGGTCAATGGTCCCCCTGGCCACCCGCTTCCGCCGCCGTTGACTAGAAGTAAAAGCTCAAATAATCATACAGAGTATGCGGCCTTATTGAGGTTCTGTCTTAGAATGGCCTTCGTCGGTGCTTTATTACTGACATTGAAAAAAATCCAGGGCCTGGACCAAAAAGAGTACAGACACGTCATAAAACATTAGATGAGATGACACCGGCGGCTGATAGGGACCCTATGAAAGATATTCTTGATCAATTCGCAGTTATGGAATCCGAGATATACAAGAATATAGATGGTGTATCAAAAGATCTACATTCAAAAATAGATGGTCTGCCTTCAGCTGTTATGAATATGAACGCTAAAATAGATAATATTACAGGTATTGTAGATTCCCTTTCACAACGAATGCAAGTAATTGAAGATGACAATAAAAACCTTAAGTCTATTAACGAGAAACTCCGAAAACAGATCGATAATCTAAAATCTCACAGTAGGCGAAATAATCTAATATTTCTGATATACCTGAAGCAAAACCGGGAACAGAAGAAACTTGGAAGGACTGTGAACAGCAACTGAAGGATTATATAACATTAAATTTGGGGATCGATAAAGATTCACTAACACTTGATAGAGCTCATAGATTAAACAGCAAATTAACACCGCGACCTATCATTGGTAAATTTAGCCATTATAAAGAAAAAGAAAAAGTGCTCAGGCAAGCAAGACAGAAGAACAAAGTAGCAACAAAAGAACAGAGGAAATGAAAGATTAGTATCGGAGAGGATTACACGTATAGAGTGAGATCAATAAGGAGGAAACTGCAATCAAAAATTGAAGAAGCGATTAGTAACGGACAGAGATTCAAACTCAGGTACGATACACTAATTATAGGCCATAACCTGTATACATACAGCATTGAGGAAGATAAAATAAAACATATAGGAAAGAGGTCATGTCCTAATATAACGATAGAGACGAAAATCCGAAGTGAAACACTAAATATAATGTGTTTGAATGTAACTGGCCTGATCACAATAAAACCGGACAGCACCAAATTTTATAGATTTATGTAAGTCGAATGACATCTGTGGGTTTATTGAAACATGGCTATATGATGTGAAAGTCAGGCCAGCTTTCGAAAATTATGACTGCTTCTCTTACTTTAGAAAGAAACGATGTAAACAAGGGAGATACGGGGGTGGGGTATTTGTGTTAATTAAGGAATATATTTCAAATATGTTAAACAAATGTTCTGTGAATCTGATGATGCAATTTTTTCTCCATTAATGGAAACGATATTAATTATGATAGAAATATTCTTATTGGTTTATTTACATAACTTGCAAACACTCTACAGTCTAGGATAATGGTGATTATGATCCCTGGCGTCAGTTTGAAGACAGACTTATTAAGGCAAAACATGATTTAAATTACCCGTATGTGTTTTTGGCAAGGGATTTTAATAGCCGGACGGCTAATGAACCTTACTATATGAATGACGAAAACAGATTCATTCTAAACCTAACATATCATCCAAATTATAAGGAACTAAATCAAGAGTCTCTAAAGATAAAAACTGTAACAATTTTGGTAGGAAACTAATTGACATGTGTATAAATTCGGACATTCGAATTATAAATGGGCGTACATTAGATCACAGTAACGGGGAACTAACGTTTATTTCTCATCAGGGGATTAGTTTGGTCGATTATGGGATTGCGTCCCAGGAATTTATGAATAATGTTATTTCGTTAGAAGTAATCCCATACGCTGAGCTGGGTCACATGCCCATCAAAATAGTTACTAAATTAAAAACAGAACGCAATATAGAC
>NW_022732870.1:2204-8201 GCF_011630105.1 Anneissia japonica
CTAAATCAAAGAGTCTCTAAAGATAAAAACTGTAACAATTTTGGTAGGAAACTAATTGACATGTGTATAAATTCGGACATTCGAATCATAAATGGGCGTACATCATTAGGTCACAGTAACGGGGAACTAACATTTATTTCTCATCAGGGTATTAGTTTGGTCGATTATGGGATTGCGTCCCAGGAATTTATGAATAATGTTATTTCGTTAGAAGTAATCCCATACGCTGAGCTGGGTCACATGCCCATCAAAATAGTTACTAAATTAAAAACAGAACGCAATATAGACGATACACAGGCAGCACAGGTACACGGTAATCCCTGGAATTATAATATACCATCATACAAATGGGATAAAGACAAAGCTAATGAATTTAAAATAATGGTCGGGAATTTAGTAGATAAAAAGTTGAAGTTCAGGCCGATTACCGAAGTAAACATATTTGGAGTTAAGTTAGTTAGGTTTAGTTAGGTTAGGAGAATAACCCATCTTACAGCGTCATTGTGCTGAATTGCGTATGGGCGTGGTCCGTGACTATCTAGCAGCCGTAAAGAGGCGATTCTTGGTAGATAGATGTTCACATCATTCCACAAGGACGGGGGCTGAAATGAACCATAACATCGGGGTAACCCGGACTCTTCCGAAAGATGCAATGGGTTCTTTAAAGTGCACACGAGCCAGATGTATACACTGGACCTCCATTTAAAGTCCTTATCCGAGAAGACTTGGTTCTACCAACCGAACCATGGGCGAGGAGCGGCTGGAATCAGCGGCCATGGTAAGGCTGTAGCCAGCAGCGCCCCTGCCTTATCGCTCGGCCACTCGACTCGAGTTGAGGTCTGTAACATTCTATACGAGGCAGAACCAATAAAACAAAAAGCTTATAGATATAATCATAAGAATAGGTATTGTAAAGAAAATAGACAAAAATCCAATAAACCCTGGTTTGATAATGAATGCAAAACAATGTTTAATCAAAAATGACAGGCGCTCAATAAATTCGGGTTAACTAACAAACAGCGACCTCAAGATACATATCAGATTGCAAAAGAAATTCAAATCTATGTGTAGAAGTAAGAAAACAATTTAACAATGTAACAGAAAGTCAAAAAATAAACGTTAGGTATTAGACTACATCAAGACATTTGGAAATATATGAGCAAATAACCAACAAACTATAATTGCACGATAACAATAGGAGGATGGTATGAGTATTTTAAGAGGCTGTTTAACGTTGAGCATCAGACTGTTCAATCATATCAATTGACGACAATTACATAACATTTAATAACGTAATAACGGCTGATAAAGTGGAACTAGCTTTTTCACAAATGAAGTCAGGAAAGATTGTAGGGATAGATGGTATTCCAGGGGAAATGCTATTAACATGTAAGGGTGTACTCCTACCAATAATTACTAAATATTTTAACAAATATTATATAGTGGATACGTTCCAATGAATTGATTATGGGAATAATTATTCCAATAATTAAAATAGTAAATATAAATGACCCCAATAACTATCGTGCAATCTCACTTATTTCAACTGTGTGTAAACTATTCACCTCTATTATAATAAAAATAGGTTAAATGACTGGTCAGATTCTTATGAGATAATCTCTTAAAATAAGTTCCCGGGGCATCTGGTCAGCTGCAATACGAACTTTATCTAACCAAGTAGGTAGAGGTATTTTTAAGATAAAAAGTTTTGTTAAAGGTAACAGTTATATTAATCCAGATTTAAAAATGTATTTATTTGACTCCATGGTTGTGCCCATTCTTCTTTATGGCTCAGAGGTATGGGGTTACGAAAATTGCATCACTTATGAAACATCACATACTAAATATTGTAAAAATTCACTTGGTATCCCTTATGCCACTAACAACACTAGAACATTGGGCGAGCTGGGGCGTTACCCGTTACGGATAAAAGTGTATAGAACTGTCACTGGTCTCCTATTGACTGAGAGTATAACTATGGAACCAAAACGGCCAGCTTCCCTTCAAATGTTACAATATGCTTTATCGTTATGATACACCAAATTGAGTCTCCCATGTAAAACAAACTCCTTTTCAGTACAGTTTTGGATTTGTTTGGCTTAACCAAGGTGTAGCAGATTACAAATTAGTAGTTACAAATTTTAAACATAGGCGATGTATTACAATGTTAAGGACAGGATCACATAACCTTAATCTTAACAACCGCAATGCAGAGAACCTTTTATGTAATATATGTAATTTATGTTTGCTTATAACGAAGTGGAAGATGTTTACCATTTCTGTTAAATTTGTCCTGCCTATAAATCAGAAAGAGAGTCACTGCCATAACACCTCTGGGTTAAAACGAACTGTCATGAGTTATTAAGTTTGTTTAGATAATTTACAAATTAATTTATCTCTATATCTAGTTTCTCTATGTTGCCTCTAAATGTGTGTGTGTTTGTAATATATATGTTTATGTATCAGGTATATAGAAATATACCTGATCACACACATCACATTAATGAATATCACTCACACATATACCAAGGTTTACATATTTTGCTTGATTTCTTTTTTTTTAATCGTGTCTGACGTCACGAAGTTGATATAGCGCTAATATAAAATCGATGCAGTTGTTACTTACATGGTTACGAAATGTACAAAAATTGCGTTTTTAGTCGGTTTGGGTCCAGAAATACGCACCCACTTGAAACAGAGCACAAGTGAACAGAAAAAAAAAATACAGATTTTTTTCTTTCCACTCGCTAGGAAAAGTGGGGTTTTAACTATAAAAGATTGGTCAAAAGTAGAGGAGACAATTGATGACGTCCCAATACTTAAACAATTTGGGGGTCACGTAATGGGAACGTGTCCCCCTGTCCCCTACCGATCGATGGCCATGATTAAGATATTCGTCAGTTCGTGTGAAAATAATTGCAGTTTATTTACACGCTATTTCGATGGATATTCGTAAACTTGTGGGAATCATCATAAGCTCTGCTTACCAAAAACACGCGGTATTCAAGCGATGGTATTAGCATTTGCACACACACACTTTGGTCACGCGAACGATCGATTGCGCGAACACCACGGCTCTTGCTGTCAACAGTAGACGCGTGCTGTTTTTGAAGCTTCTGCTTTTTCTGTGGCAGAGAAGTAAACGGAATGTCCCCAATCGGGGCTAACACAGATTTCGGGTTCGAAAAATATTCCAGGAACGAGCAGAATTGGGCCAGTATTTCACATTGTTCCAGACATTGAAAACAGATGATCTAGAATATTTGATTATGTAGTGTAGGCCTAGTAAATATAGGAGAAAAGTATTCCTATTCCTATATGGTGATCTGGGGCCCTGGACTAGGCCCGTACTTACAACAATAACATTAACAATACAAGGCGTAGCATACATATGAGGATTTTGCCTGATCCTTTTGTTTTACTATTACTATTGAAATGGTCCCAAATTGTCCCCAATAAAAAAAAATGGAGGGGTTCAGGGAATACAGTGACATTTGACGGTAAATAGAATAATTGTGATTGGAGGGAGTCTTGATAAATGAGGAATCGAATATTAAGGAGGCCCGGGACAAATATATCGGGGAATAGACTAGTTCAAATCATCTGAAACCTTTGAGGCTTTTTTTAAATTTTCCCAATAAAATGGTTTCTAGTATTACCATTTATAGACCACGTCATCAATATATCAGTATGATTTTCATAATGTGTAATTAACATTATTCATGTCATTGATCACGACGTTTATTCAATCGTTGGTTTGTAATCTATATGACACTGTGTATCGTCCAAGTCGTATCCACTTTGATTAGCAATTTTATCGGAAGGCATTAGACAATAAAAAGAAAAAAAAATCACCAAAATTGTCTCTAATGATGTAAAACCGCAAATTTTTCGAGGGCCTTCATTAGAGAACGAATTCATCACTATTTTACTATTTCAATTACTTAGATCATCTTTAAAAAAAGAATAAAAAATTTAACATAATCTTTTGTTAATAATAATTAAAAAAAATTGTGAGTATCTTTTGTAGTATTCGACAAATGTTTGGTCTATATAAACATTGTAGTATTATTAGTAATTACACCTTTCCCCGTACTAATTTAGTTCATTCATAGTTTTGCATTGTGTAAATATCCCGTTTTAGCATTTAACTGAATCTCAATTGTCTTGAAGATACTGAAATCAGACTAATTTTATGTCTAGATTTTTTTTTTTAATTTCTAATATTACTTTATTTATTGTTATTTGTTAAGCAGTTTTAGGTATGCCAGGCTGACAGCCATCTAAATTCTCAGAATCTCTTGTTCCAGATATTATGTTCTTTTATTTTAATAATTTATTGTTGTAGTTATCGACGACTATTTTTGATACTACTGACAATTGTTGTTGTCGTTAAAAACGTCATCGACGGAATATCAGACTATGCATAGGCCTATTTAAACAAGAACAGTAAGCAAAATTGAATGCTTTTTGACTTTCTTTGAGTGTAAAAACAGGCCCGTACGCAGGATTTGTATTGGGTGTGGTTGCGAATTGTATAGAGTGGACCAAAATGGCTGGGGGCCGCCAAGGGGAAAATCCCTGCTGGTGTTGAGTTTAGACATGTTTGGTAATTTCAGCTATATTTTAATCGATTCTGAAGATGTAATTTGAATAATATTAAAGAGTTTTCAGTGGCGGATCCAATAATATAAAATCAAGTGTGTGAGGTGGGGGTGGGCTGTCTCTTATACACATCTAGATGTGTATAAGAGCAGGGAGGGTGAATTGTTTATACTCAACCCCACCTGGTTTGGGCTGAGGTAAGAACATTTTTAATATCTAAAATCTAAATTGCCAGAAATAGCACTCTCAGACTTAAAATTTGAATATAATTTTCTTTTTTCCCACGACATTTTTAAATTCCTTTTTAATTGTATGGGGTGGGGTTCGAGATGGTTTCCCCCAAATTTTTTAATTTCTTTAAGTTGGGGTGGGGTTCGAGAGCGCTCCTTTGTATCCACCACTGTCAGTGGTGGATCCAGGAATTTGAAATAGAGGGGGACAGGGAAGTTTCACAAATTGGGAGTCCATTATACGTCAGCTACAGCATGGTTGGGGAAGAGGCGAGAACATTTATGATTATGGAAAGTGAGTTTATTTTCTGCAGGTAAATTGAGCCTATTGCAAGTTCTAGGCCAATCAGAACTTGTACCCATTAAGCCCGAGGTCACAACATCAGGGGTGGAGCCAGAATTTTCCCCACGGGGATCCGACGTTCCCGACGGTAGGGTCAATGCCCCCGACGAAGGTGAAGATTTCTCCGACGGAAGCAAAATAGGCGTGGTCGAGCGTCGATTAAAATGTTTTGAAAGTGGTCCAGAGGTTAGCCCCGAAAATTTTTACAATTCAAGGGTTCGAAAGGCTTATTTAATCGATTTTTGATACTAATAATATGTATAGAATATATATTTTTTTTCTCTCCTACGAATTGTAGTTTTTTTTCTCCGATGCGAGGGGGGCGTGGGCCCCGCCTGTACCACGCTCTGCTCAACGTCTAGAGGCATCACTTGAGTTGACAGGTGCGCGTCGTGTGGTGGGTGACTTAACTACGTTAGGGTTTCTGCATACTGTATACATTAACAATATAATGATTTTTTTTGTATATCTATTTGTGTTGCATATATTAACAGTGTGCCTCTTGCAGGCTTACATTGTAAAAAACCGTTCAATGTTCAACATTTTGCTAACATTATTTCTAACATGTGAAAGTACACTTTTTCTTTTATCAGAACACATTTTATAAGAACACTGAGGCTGAAATTGAATAAGAATTAAGTACAAAATGAGAAAAAATTGCGACTAAAGTAACAATTTCAAATGAGGTTTTTCATTAGAAAATACAAAAACGAACAATCTTATCTGCACCTTATTTGCAGGAGGCCTAGGTGTGACTATGAAACATCCTCTATAATACAGTACATACTGCTGTAATGATAATGTTCTCTGTTTGGAAAG
>NW_022732870.1:9384-15214 GCF_011630105.1 Anneissia japonica
AGATGTGTATAAGAGACATTATATATATATATATATATATATAGAAAACATGAAGAGGAGTCCACGTGTGTTCATATGGATAATAAAGAAGAAAGAAAAACAGGAAAAGATGTGTATAAGAGACAGTATTCACATTGAGAAAGTCCTGAGGACAGGACGAAATATTCGTGCCAAATAAAATTATGTTCCTATAATACGTCAACTGTGTATGATTTCCTTTTATCGTATAGGCCTAAATGAGACAACAGTAGAAAATAACTACTGGTTGAAACAATGGGTAAATAATTTATGTTACATGCTAGGAGACTGCTATGGTGATTAGTCCTTATTAATAGTGAATGTGTAACCACTAGTAAAGCCTAGATTTTTGTTTGAGTCCGTTGATGTGTGATTTGATACGCATGATCAAACGGAATCCCTGTCTCTTATACACATCTAGATGTGTATAAGAGACAGTGGTTGGGGAAGAGGCGAGAACATTTATGATTATGGAAAGCGAGTTTATTTTCTGCAGGTAAATTGAGCCTATTGCAAGTTATAAGCCAATCAGAACTTGTACCCATTAAGCCCGAGGTCACAACATCAGGGGTGGAGCCAGAATTTTCCCCACGGGGATCCGACGTTCCCGACGGTAGGGTCAATGCCCCCGACAAAGGTGAAGATTTCTCCGACGGAAGCAAAATAGGCGTAATCGAGCGTCGATTAAAATGTTTTGAAAGTGGTCCAGAGGGAAGCCCCGAAAATGTTTACAATTTAAGGGTTCGAAAGGCTTATTTAATCGATTTTTGATAATAATAATATGTATAGAATATATATTTTTTTTCTCTCCTACGAATTTTAGTTTTTTTTCTCCGATGCGAGGGGTGGGGCGTGGGCCCCGCCTGTACCACGCTCTGATCAACGTCTAGAGGCATCACTTGAGTTGACAGGTGCGCGTCGTGTGGTGGGTGACTTAACTACGTTAGGGTTTCTGCATACTGTATACATTAACAATATAATGATTTTTTTGTATATCTATTTGTGTTGCATATATTAACAGTGTGCCTCTTGCAGGCTTACATTGTAAAAAACCGGAAAATTTTAATGTTCAACATTTTGCTAACATTATTTCTAACATGTGAAAATACACTTTTTCTTTTATCAGAACACATTTTATAAGAACACTGAGGCTGAAATTGAATAAGAATAAGTACAAAATGAGAAAAAATTGCGACTAAAGTAACAATTTCAAATGAGGTTTTTCATTAGAAAATACAAAAACGAACAATCTTATATGCACCTTATTTTCAGGAGGCCTAGGTGTGACTATGAAACATCCTCTATAATACAGTACATACTGCTGTAATGATAATGTTCTCTGTTTGGAAAGTGTGTAAAAATAACAATATAATAAGAACATTTTAAGCCTGAAATCCACAAAAAATAACTACACTGAGCCTTGTTAATGTTTACTGATTGTTATAAAAAAAAAAACAAAAAACTGTAGCCTACACAGAGAAGGAAATACATTTTCCGACACCAGCGGCAAAACTCTTTGTGTCAAGGGGCGTAGGTACACCCCAATTGGTGTCATTTGGTCGGCGTAATAATTTCAACCTATTGCATTTCCTAGTGTGGAATCATAACCGGACCCCTTTTCTCGGTGCACGGAGCGAGGTAATTTCAATCCGCAACGTAACAACGTAAAGGATTTAAGCACTGTTGTAACAAAATTCATTAACCACTAATGTAACAATGATTTAACCACTAATGGCCTACAATATAGAATATTAAAGCTATAAAATTACGTACATTTTCCTAAGAAAACCAAAGTTCACATTATTGATGGAGTAGCACCTCTTTTTGTAACCTGTAGTTGTCTTTGAGTAACTTAATTAAGTCATGGAAATATATATTTATTATAAATTATTAAGTTTTATCTCTATAAAATTTAGGCCTAAGTTAATTAAAAATAATATTTACAATGTTATGGTGACTATTTCTGTGGAATTTTGCCTTTCAAATATTATTTTTCAAATTTTGACAGGTTTTGAATTGTTCCCCTTATTCAGCTAATTATATTAAGGCATATGGCCTATTTACATTGTGGTGAAACCCTTCCAATTTTTGTTGGAAATAATTATTCTTTTAAAAAACTCGGCTTTATGGATTATTCAGAAAACTCAATGACATTTTATCTATGAACTTTGACCCCTTAAATTAAAAAAAAAATTAAATCTTATTGACAATGCTATAAAAAAAAAATATTTTTTTTTTCTTTCTATGCTGTTTGTCATACGCAAGATGAAGAATTCCTAAGAAAAACAGAATTGGTCAAAATCGATCATTTTGAAAATTATTTTCCTTTCATGACCATTTACTTCATCCATCCATTAACCTCCGATTATTTACTACATTTACAATGTCACATAGACCATCCCTGTGCATTTGGGGCTTGTTCATTTTATTTGTACAATCTGACATTTAACCTCTATATAAAAAATCGTAACAGTTTAAAAATGCACAACCATCATTATTGTGAAATTTGTGAATGTACATATTCAGTTTTCGGCTTGGTGACTTCTATATTGTACGTTGTTACATTAGTGGTTAAATCATTGTTACAATAGTCGTTAATTAATGTTGTTACAACAGTGGTTACATCGTTGTTACAATAGTGGTTAATGAAACATTACAACAGTGGTTGATTTTTGTTACAATAGTGGTTGATGTTACAACAGTGGTTGATTTCTGGTACAACAGTGGTTAATGTTACATTAGTGGTTGATTGTTACATTAGTGGGTGCTACAGGGGTCAGGATTTTAGTTAACTGTTCATAGTCGAATGTTGACCTATTCTTCGTATTTAAATTTTCACTTATCATAGATTAAATGACAAACTGTATCATGTAAGGCCGTGTAAGGTTTTATTTTTGCAGTATGTCTGTTTACATAAAACCAGTTCTTCATAAGTCGCTATATATGGGAAAGCCATTTATCTAGGCAGAAATCGCAAGTTTGTGATATCTTTCTTTTGGTTGCGGGCGGAGGACCGATAACTTGAGGCGCTGCATAAAAAACCAGCACCGATATTATGGCTGTATGTCCAGTGGCGGCGGATTTGGGGGCGGGGGTTGGGCTGTTGGCCCGGACCCCTTCTCCTTTCCGTTTTTTTTTTTTACAAAATTTACAACGAAAAAAGAAAATCCATCTCAAATTTTGAGCCTAAGTGTTCAATTTCAGGCCATCTAGAAGTGTCATAATCAAACATTTCTTACCCCAGCCCCAACCATGGTGGGGCCGAGGTAGCATAGATCCTCCATCTATGAATATCCTGTTCAATGTTCCCTCTTTTTCGATTTCCGCCACTGGGTTCCCCTGTCTTAACTCGGCCAATCGACTAGCAAGCAACGCGTCATACGCGTCTACAACGCGTGGTTGGTGATTGAAATATGACATTATTCAGTTGGCGTTGCCGCCGACAAGTAGTCACAGATACTTTACTTTAGCAAAGTACGTTTCCATACATTTAAAACGAATCGGGGAGCCTTCCCTATTGCGTCTGGGACTGCTACGCAATACAGGGTATTGTACAGGTTACACTGAAACAACTGTAGTGACACTGAAACAACTGTAGTGACAGTGACGATTCCATGAAAGCAGGCTTAATAAAAAGGCCGAACTCATGCTGTTGCTATGAGTAGTGATGGAATAAATTAATACCAGTAAATGCTGCCTCCAAAATTATTATTCAAAAGAACATACGATGCATATACAACGCAGTTAACCAAACAGTTTTAAGCTGTGTAATTCATCCGACCCAAAAATACTTCAGAATAAATTAAATCATAATCTTGACAAAATAGTTAATTGGTTCAATGAAAATCACTTGACACTAAATATTAAAAAGACTAAATTTATGATTTTTGGAAAAACACATATATTTCAAATTTAATAATGTTACTGTGAGCTATAATAATGACTCCATTAACAAAGTTGATTTTTTTTTAAATACATGGATGTTACTTTTGATTCGCAGCTTACGTGGAACAAACACACTGAAAGCTTATCTTCTAAAGTTTCTAAAAGGATTGGTGTCATCCGCGTATCAGATGTTTTGTACCTCAATTTATTCTTAAGATGTTAGCTAAAACTACCTAGCAATATAACTAGGGATTTCCAGAATTTTTACCAATACACATTTAAAAATGCTCTGATATAATTGGTCTCTCCTCTATTTTTGTAATTAAATCCTCTATTTTTGTAATTAAGTCATCTATTTTTGTAATTAAGTCTTTTGTTTAATTTTCCTAATTTTTTCTTTTCAATTTTCAATTTTTCAATTTTTGTATTTTATGTTATGTAACTGGACCACAACGAAAACCAGTGCCTCTGCATTAAGCGTGCCATCCAGTATAACGAAAGTTAAATAAATAAATAAGTAAGCGCATGCACGAACGCTCATTTCCCCATGTCGCTTGGATTCGATCAAGTACGCAATTTGGCCAAATCTATGCAGAGATCGTAGGACCGGTAGGACGGTCATGAGTGATCTAGTGTCGCGTCATCGCGCAAATCGAAAGTTACTCTCACAACATTGGCCTACGTCCCTTTGGGACTACATTCAATGCAGTAAGCCACCTTTTAAATATTATAAACCTAATTATCAGTAAAACTTGTACGTCATGACCTTGACATTGTAGTATAATGCACTCGTGCAACAGAAAACAATCTCACAACATACACTGATTTGGGAATACAATTATAATTTTATAGGTATTTTTAAAACATGCATATGACCTTGACCTTGTAATATGGACGCACGCAACAAGAGTCTATCTTACAACATACGATGACTCTGACGCTGACTACATGCAGCACATTGTAAAGTCATTGTAAAGAGTTTTACAATTATCACAAGTTGTGTAAAACTTGTATAAGACCTTGACCTCTAGCCCCAAAACCGGGAGCCCTTACTTCGTTCGCAAATGTGCTTACCGGGCCCACACAACATTCAAACTGTGCCGCCACCTGTGATATGAAATAATTATAATGTTATGAAATGTGTGTGTTTTGGGATGATAGTAAATTGAACACGCTTTAGAAAGCTTTCGTAAAGTAGGATAAATTTGCATATGAAAAGGACATGTGACCACAATGTGATTACTAAGATTGTATCCCCCCATCATGTTTTAAAAAACCCTTGTTTGGAATGTTCAGATTGTCTAACCTACTGTTAAAGTAGTGCTTCCAATTAAAAAAAAATAGGGCCTGGCTCTTATTTTTTTATATTTAGGCTAATTTCCATATGAATGGGACTTGTGATTAAGGTGAGATTTCTGAAATTTGATCAGCTCATTATGTGTTGTTTTATAAAGGAACAACTTTTTTGCAATATGTTCATAATTTTCTATCCTGGAAAAGGGGCGTGGTCATTTTAGGACTGTTCGTCCAGGACACTGAAGTTGGCACCCTCATGTGTGGCAAAGAAAAATAAATGCAAGTGCCTTTAAGCAAGCTCTCCTTAAATACAATTATAAGAAAATTTAAGTTACAAAGTTGAAGCTACTTCATCGATACATATGAATAACCACATTATGAATAATTAATAAATAAATAAATGAATTGCTAATATATATAAATTATAATCATTATAATCAGACACGATATACCAAAATCGCATTACCATTATCTTTCAAAAAACATCCTTATATACTTTACCTTAAATTATTACCTTACCTTATATGTATAGAAAATTCCAATATTTAAAGATTATTTTTTTTTATACATTTTCCGTTCTTGCATTTTCTTATATTGTATTAAAATGAGTTGTATTGAATAAGTTGAAAAC
>NW_022732870.1:15745-18863 GCF_011630105.1 Anneissia japonica
TGTTATGTAACTGGACCACAACGAAAACCAGTGCCTCTGCATTAAGCGTGCCATCCAGTATAACGAAAGTTAAATAAATAAATAAGTAAGCGCATGCACGAACGCTCATTTCCCCATGTCGCTTGGATTCGATCAAGTACGCAATTTGGCCAAATCTATGCAGAGATCGTAGGACCGGTAGGACGGTCATGAGTGATCTAGTGTCGCGTCATCGCGCAAATCGAAAGTTACTCTCACAACATAGGCCTACGTCCCTTTGGGACTACATTCAATGCAGTAAGCCACCTTTTAAATATTATAAACCTAATTATCTGTAAAACTTGTACGTCATGACCTTGACATTGTAGTATAATGCACTCGTGCAACAGAAAACAATCTCACAACATACACTGATTTGGAAATACAATTATAATTTTATAGGTAGTTTTAAAACATGAATTTGACCTTGACCTTGTAGTATGGACGCACGCAAGTCTATCTTACAACATACGATGACTCTGACGCTGACTACATGCAGCACATTGTAAAGTCATTGTAAAGAGTTTTACAATTATCACAAGTTTTGTAAAACTTGAATATGACCTTGACCACGTAGTACCATAAACGAACGCAATAAAAAATATTCTAGCCCCAAAACCGGGAGCCCTTACTTCGTTCGCAAATGTGCTTACCGGGCCCACACAACATTCAAACTGTGCCGCCCCCTATGATATGAAATAATTATAATGTTATGAAATGTGTGTGTTTTGGGATGATAGTAAATTGAACACGCTTTGGAAAGCTTTCGTAAATTAGGATACATTTGCATATAAAAAGGACATGTGACAACAATGTGATTACTAAGATTGTATCCCCCCATCATGTTTTAAAAAACCCTTGTTTGGAATGTTCAGATTGTCTAACCTACTGTTAAAGTAGTGCTTCCAATTAAAAAAAAATAGGGCCTGGCTCTTATTTTTTTATATTTAGGCTAATTTCCATATGAATGGGACTTGTGATTAAGGTGAGATTTCTTATATTTGATTTGCTCATTATGTGTTGTTTTATAAAAGAACAACTTTTTTTGCAATATGTTCATAATTTTCTAGCCTGGACAAGGGGCGTGGTCATTTTAGGACTGTTCGTACAGGACACTGAAGTTGGCACTCTCATGTGTGGCATGGAAAAATAAATGCAAGTGCCTTTAAGCAAGCTCTCCTTAAATACAATTATAAGAAAATTTAAGTTACAAAGTTGAAGCTACTTCATCGATACATGTGAATAACCAAATTATAAATAATTAATAAATGAATTGCTAATATATATAAATTATAATCATTATAATCAGACACGATATACCAAAATCGCGTTACCATTATCTTTCAAAAAACATCCTTATATACTTTACCTTAAATTATTACCTTACCTTATATGTATAGAAAATTCCAATATTTAAAGATTATTTTTTTTATACATTTTCCGTTCTTGCATTTTCTTATATTGTATTAAAATGAGTTGTATTGAATAAGTTGAAAACAAAAGGTAACGAAGTACAATAATCCGTCTTGCTATGCGTAAATCTATCCGTTTTTTTTCAAAGCCAGCCTCCTGGTAAAAAGCATATTTGACGAAAACATCGAAAACATTCAAAGAAATACAAGTGGTTGAATATTTAAAAAAAATAAAGAATATTTAAAAAACTAAGGGACCTTGTCCCCTAGTTCTTAAATATTAAAAAAATATATAAGTCTATCATATTAACCGTTCTGAAATCTTTCTTCAAATATGCTTTTTGTGTCTATACCAAAAATTGTTTTCTCCCTCCGGAGCCTGGTTTAATATTGGTTTTTATGTATTTAATTTTTATTTATACATTTTCATAGCCTATTAACATTAAATGTTCAACATATTTACATGACTTTCTGTCTGCAAAGATGTAAATATCTGATGAATAATGAAAGCAAACAAAGAAATATCAATACAAATTGAAATGCGAAATGCTTCACGACTTACTTTAAGTGGTAACAGAAATGATATATTTCATAGCTTGTGAAATGTTACTTACAAAATTTCAAGTTTTTCCAAGTCATTAAAGACACCTTGTTGAAGCTCAGTTATTGCGTTACTATACAAATATCTTTAAAAAGAAAACAAAGGATTGCGATCATCAAGCAAATGTTTTATTGACTTAATAAAGGGTTGAATATGTGCTAAATAACAATTGTTCCAGTCAAGAAGTGTCCCCTTTCCTTTTTATGGGTGGGGTTCATAGTGTTCAGATATATTTCTATTCCGCGTTTCAATAGCTGATAAATATGCAAACGTAGAAAAATGTAAGCTTGGTTCCCACTAGAACGTAACGCATCGACGCAGACGCAACGTACCAACGCAAATTGACGCAACGCGAGGTTTTTGAGCGGCTTCCGAGTGGAAACCGACGACGCAAACACCTTTTGAGCAATAAACCAGAATTTTCTCCCCTTTATGAATGAGTGAATATCAGTGTTTAGGCCTACAGCGTGTTATTTCGTAAACCAATTTTGTCAATTTTTACCCTTAACAATTGTAATTTCTTTTTCTTTGTTGTTTGTGTATTTCATATAGGGTTATAATCCACATTAAAACATATTACTCTATTCATGCTACATCCATCTAATAGAAAGCTCTAATGAGATTGTTGTTAAATAAACTAGTATTTGTTTACCGGTAACTTTTCAGGACATTTCACATACATAACACATATTTATCACATTATACTATTTCAAACCATTTGAAATAATAATAATAATCATAATAATCATAATAATAATAAAAATAATAATAATATATATAAAAGGATGACAAAATATTCTCTGTATCTACTGGAAACGAGCCACATAGCTTGTATTCCAGTATTTGCATTCACACCTGGGCTGTGTATATATATTGCCTTGGTTTGGCTCTGTAATCATTAGTGGTCGTGGACTAGTTTGGGCCATACCTAAGCGAACGTTTCGTTTGGGTCTATACCCTAGCTGCACTGATGAGGCCTGGAAGGCCGAAACGGATCCGTCTGCAGATATTGGGATTCCTTCCAGTGGATGGTTAGTTTATTTTGTCATTCTGATCGGATTTTCTCTACTGTTCCGTTTTATTTTAT
>NW_022732870.1:19494-25607 GCF_011630105.1 Anneissia japonica
TTCTCGTATGTCGCTATCCAGGAAGCTAACCGGTTCAGCACACAACAAAAAACAAGTACATATACTTGCAATTTCACTCAGGATTTATTGCATACTAAACACGGTAACTGTAAAACAAGCAGATAAGAAAATACATGTTGAACAAACTGTACAGCTCAAAACTCGAGCTATCTCTATATTATTCTGTGTTATATCATAATAAAGCGCCCTCAATAATTGCGCTCGACTTGACACCCTCGAATCACAACTCGAGCGTAACGATAACAAATTTTACTAAGCTCATGTACTCGAGCGTAACTATGAAAACATAAAATTATATGGCAAAAAACGCCTTAAATGATATCCACCTCAAGTTATACTGTATATTAAGTATGGATCACATATATGTTAGATGTAATCACATCATAATCATAAGTTAAGACTAAATCAATGTATCGAATCACTCTAGGCTCCGCTACTATCCTAAAACTAAACCATGGCCTAACGTAGGCCATGAGGCAGTGGGTTATGGCTGGCATGAAACATGCCACGATACTGCCCAAGTTTAAAACAACTTGTATAATAAGAAATATAAAGGCTAACACTAAAACTGTACATTATTCTAAACTCACAAATAGCTGTCTCCTGTAAGGGTATCCAATAAGCACGTCCCAACTCCAAAAGGTAAAAAATTGATGATAAACTACCACAGTTTTACACGCACATGTGAATATTCTCTCTGCCGGGTCTGACCTACATAAATTAGATTAACTCATTCCCGCGAAACACTACCCTGGATGGATACCGCAAACCACAGCTTGCAGACTAAGAGCACATAAATTAGAATAACCATAACTACAGCTCATACTGCCATATAGGCATGACACTCCCCGTCTAGCATTAATGCTACTATCAATATATATTTAAACTAAAATAAAAATCACTTCTCTAAGTTAGCCATAACAAATATAATAATAGAAATAAACATAACATTATACATGTTTTCAAAAATTAATCATCTACTTCATCGCCCACAGGCAGGATAAGGATCACTTCTGCGATTGGTCTGGCAAGTGTCTTCCGATCATCTCCTCTTGTAATTGTCACCTCCACTTTTCTCACTCTGCCATCGCTTCCTGCCTCTGTTGCTACCACTCTACCCAAAGGCCAGTAGTTTCTAGTTGCTTCCGCATCTCTCATTATCACTATGTCTCCAACCTTCATGTTCCGTTTATCCTTCTGCCACTTTGTTCTGTTCTGTATGGTTGGTATGTACTCCTTTCTCCACCGATACCAAAACATATCGGCTAAGTGCTGCACCTGTCTACCATGTAAATCTGTTTTGTTGAATTTCCCTTTAGGTGCCACAAATGTCGAAGTCTTCTGTGTGAGAAGCATGTTCGGAGAAAGAACAGTCGGAACTTCTGGATCTGAAGATACTGGTAACTCTGAGTGTCTTAAACATCCCTTCAAGAATTCTCCTAGCAACACCAATCATTCTTTCCCACACTCCTCCCATATGGGAAGAGTGTGGAGTATTGAAGATCCATTCACAGTTCTTGTCTAAGAGGTATTTCTTGACCTTGCTAAGTCCTGATTCTTGTAAGCTTGCTTGAAGTTCACTACAAGCTCCTATAAAGTTAGTCCCGCAATCAGATCGCAGTTGCTTAATCGGACCACGAATTGCCTGGAATCGTCTAAGGGCATTTATAAGGCTTGAGGCGTCCATAGATTCTATACACTCAATATGCACGGCCCTTGAACACATGCACGTAAATAAAACGGCCCACCGCTTGCTTTGAGCTAAGCCTCCCCTCGTGCGTCTTGCCACCACAGACCAAGGGCCCCACACATCCAAGCCTACATATGTAAACGGGGGATCTTGAGCGAGTCTTTCTGTTGGCAGGTCTGCCATCTTCTGCACTTGAAACTTCCCTCTCAATTTCCTACACGTCACACAACTATATATCAATCTTGACACGACCTGTTTTCCACCGATTATCCAGTAGCCTGCAGCATGTACAGCACCCTCTGTAAGGTGTCTTCCTTGGTGTACAACTTCTTGGTGGTAGTGAGTGACCAATAGAGAAGTCACGTGAGTTTTTTTCGGGATAATTAAGGGGTGCTTTTCTGTGAATGTTAAATCCGATGCAGCTGTAACACGACCTCCAATTCTTAACAATGCTTCACTGTCCAGAACAGGGTTCAGTTTCACCAACGAACTACTGGATGACAAGTTTTTCCCTGCTTTCAAACTACTAATCTCATCCCCAAAGGCTTCATGTTGCACAGTCCTTATGACAATATTTGCAGCCAAGGCATACCTGTCTTTGTCACTTATCACATTTGCCTTGCGTTTACTCTTGTTTGCAAGCAATATTAAACTTGCAATTGCTCGTAACAGCTTTAACCAACTAGAGAATCTATTAAACCGATGAGATTCCAGTACACCAGTCATCTTGACTTCGGTAGCATATGCGGACACAGTGTTTCTCACTTCTGGATCATTGTCCAGGTCGTCATCATAATTCGTCTCGTCGGTTTCTAAACTGGGTGGTAATGACGACTTATGTAGGAATGTTGGTCCTTGTAACCACGGCGAATTTTGTAGGTCTTTCGCCTTGATTGATCTGCTTCCTACATCAGCTGGATTCATAGCAGTGGGTATGTACTTCCAGTATTCAGGTTTGCTAACCCTGAGAATCCTTGCAACTCTGTTCGACACGTAAAGATAAAATCTACGTGTCCTGTTGGTGATATAGCCCATTACCACTTTGCTATCAGTGTAAAAGTACACTGCATCTATTTTGAGATCTAATTCTGTTACGGCTAACTCTGAAACGTCTGTACCCAGCACAGCCGCACACAACTCCATACGTGGTATTGTTGTAGCCGCCTTAGGTGCCAGTTTTGACTTCCCTAGCACAAATGACACATAAGCCTTTCCAGACTTGTTTACACTTCTGAGATACGAGACAGCACTGATTGCTCGGCTGGATGCGTCGCCAAATATATGAAGTTCACGACGTACTGCCTCCTTAGCTGGAAATGGAGTGTAAGCTCTTGGAATGTTGACTTGCGAGAGTTCATTTACGGATGATCTCCATTTCTTCCAAGCTTCTAGAGGTTGCTGTGGCAAAGGCTCGTCCCATCCGACTTTGTTTTCTCCTATTATTTCTCTTAGTAGCATCTTGCCTTCTATGATGACCGGCGCTGCAAAGCCCAAGGGATCGTACATACTGTTAATTTCTGACAAGACAGCCCTCTTGGTACTTGGTTCGCCATTTGCTTGTAATATTTTGTACGTAAAAGTGTCAGACCTCATATCCCAATACACTCCCAATGATCTTTGCATAACCGGTGCGTCTGACCCAAGATCGACTTCTTGAACATTTGGTGCAAGATCACTAGGAGCAAAGGCTGCCATAACTTCTTTATCGTTTGACGCTATTTTGTGTAGTTTAATGTTGGCTGTAGCTAACATGTTTCTGGTACGTGTCAGCAAATCAACAGCTTCTCTGGCTGATGCAAACGATTTCAAACCATCGTCTACATAGAAGTTTGATTCTACAAAGGCCCTTGCATCACTTCCAAATTCACTTTCTCCTTCTTTAGCGGTCCTGCGCAATCCCAGCGTGGCAACAGCTGGTGAAGGTCTATTACCGAATATATGTACCTTCATTCTGTAGGTTACCAGGTTCGCATCCTGTCTCTTATACACATCTAGATGTGTATAAGAGACAGAAATCATATCTTCCTTTTGATGGGCACCTCCCAAGCACATGTTGCCAACCACGACCCAACCTAAGTCTAGGCGCTGACCCCATGGTGCACTGTTAGGACCATTTCTCAGCTCTCTGATCTTGTGCGCCTGGGGAATATCACGTCCCAATAAGATGAGTATTGGTGTGTCTGGTTGTAATTGAGGGATTTTGTTGGCAATAGACTTCAAATGTGGAAATTTGCTCGCTGTTTCCGGAGTTGGAATTTCAAGCTTGTTGCCGGGAATATTTTCGCACTCTATTACGGTCGGCATTTTCAAACACTTCTGTCCATCCACAGATTGGACAATCATGTCGCCAAGCTGTCGACCCACAAAACTTGTTGACCCTGCACATGTTTTGAGCGTATATCGCGCAGTTCTTGGTTTGGGGTCTCTGTGTACTCTTCGGGAAATGGAGTGCGGTTAAGTGACTGGAGCTTCCGCACTCGTCACATTTTACGTCTACTTTACAGTTTTTCGCCAAATGCGATGTTGATGACAGGCACCTGAAACAGATCTTCTGCTCCTTCA
The DNA here is from genome assembly GCF_011630105.1 of Anneissia japonica. NCBI lineage: Eukaryota > Metazoa > Echinodermata > Crinoidea > Comatulida > Comatulidae > Anneissia > Anneissia japonica. The sequence goes on from NW_022732870.1 coordinate 23,768, forward strand.
AAAATGCTTGTTTCTCATCCACTGATTTCTCAAGGAAGGCTCTACATTTGTTGAGTGGGTGTGGTGACTTGTGTATAGGACACTTTACTTCAGTGTTGACAGCTGTCTTTCTGACGTTCACAACTTCCATCTTGGCCCCCATATAGTTCAGTTTTGCGTTTATTCTTGAGTCACTACAGCTTCTAGGAATGTCTGGATCTCGTAACATCTCCGCGCATTCACTTATGAATTCTGCAAAGTAACTGAATGGTGGAAACTGACCACACTTCCTTTTATAGGCTGCTACTCGTTCCCTCCACTTGTTAATGAGGATGTTAGGAAGTTTCTCTACAATGGGATCTATCCCGTGAGGAGTGTTCAAGAAGGTTAGGTGGGGCACGTCTGGCATCTGTGCCACTGTGTCTTCGCATCTATCTGCCAACTCCTGCAGTCTGTTAATATCGTCTGCAATAAACCTTGGCAATGAACTAAGACTCTTTATCACCTCAGCCGAAATGACTGTGGGATTTCCAAATCGCTTTTGTAACTCTGCTAATGCACCAGTATACGCCTTTTCCGCATCGTTAACATTTCTCAATCGGAACCTATCCACCAACGTCTTTGCTGGGCCGGTGGTGTATTTTCCCAGAAAGGAAAGTTTTTCAACTGTTGGAACGCATGCTGCATTCACCATCGATTCAAATGCTCTTCTCCAAGACAAAAATAAAATAGGATCACCAGAGTATTTATCTGGTTCCTGGATTGGCAATCTCTGACGAGCCAAAATTTTCACACACTCAGCATTGGTGGATACAAATGGTGGTGAACTTATATTCCAAGCTGGTTTCACTGATTCACAGGCTACTTCTTGTTTGGTTGGTGATTCAGGAAGCTTTGTTCTAACAATCTCTGCTTCGCTGCTTGCTTCTGAATGGACTGGTGATTCAGGCTGCTCTGGGATCTCTGCCAGATACTCTTCCACACGTTGGTTGGGCGTTTCATTTGGTAAAGATTCTAACACATCACTTCTCTCTTCAAATAAGTCCAACCTTTCCAACTCGGCTTGAATCATTTCAGCACGAGCTTCGGCAGCTGCAAGGGCTTCTTCTCTAAGAAGTTTCTCCAATTCGAGGTCTGCCTCTAACCTCTTCCTCTGCTCCTCGGCTCTTTTGGCAGCAAAGGCTTCACGTGCTCTTTGTATGGCGATGTCAGCTCTTGCATCTGCGGCAATCAACTGAAGTGAAGATCTAGTTGATGACTTCGAACTCCGCACACTACCTGATCTCACAGACATCTTCGGTGATTGGGTGTTGGATGTAAACCACAAAGGAAACTATTTTTACTGTGCTGGCCTCGCGACTTCTCGTATGTCGCTATCCAGGAAGCTAACCGGTTCAGCACACAACAAAAAACAAGTACATATACTTGCAATTTCACTCAGGATTTATTGCATACTAAACACGGTAACTGTAAAACAAGCAGATAAGAAAATACATGTTGAACAAACTGTACAGCTCAAAACTCGAGCTATCTCTATATTATTCTGTGTTATATCATAATAAAGCGCCCTCAATAATTGCGCTCGACTTGACACCACTCGAATCACAACTCGAGCGTAACGATAACAAATTTTACTAAGCTCATGTACTCGAGCGTAACTATGAAAACATAACATTATATGGCAAATAACGCCTCAAATGATATCCACCTCAAGTTATACTGTATATTAAGTATGGATCACATATATGTTAGATGTAATCACATCATAATCATAAGTTAAGACTAAATCAATGTATCGAATCACTCTAGGCTCCGCTACTATCCTAAAACTAAACCATGGCCTAACGTAGGCCATAAGGCA
>NW_022732870.1:28688-35800 GCF_011630105.1 Anneissia japonica
GTGTAACCCTAAGCCGATCAGAAGTATTCTAACTGCAAACAGAACAGTCGTTTTTAGTCAGCTGATATGCTGTCTCTTATACACATCTAGATGTGTATAAGAGACAGGTGTTAGTCATTTGCATCTAACTAGGGGAAAAAAGATATATGCTAGGCCTACGTGTTTACATAAAAAAAAAAAATATATATATATATATATATATATATTATATATGGCTCGCGTGGCTCGGTGGCTCGCGTGGCTCGGTGGCTCGCGTGGCTCGGTGGCTCGCATGGCTCGGTGGCTCGCATGGCTCGCTGGCTCGCTGGCTCGCATGGCTCGCGCATTGGCTCGCATGACTCGCTGGCTCGCACTTTGGCAGTACTCCCCTGGATGGATACCGCAAACCACAGCTTGCAGACTAAGAGCACATAACTTAGAATAACCATAACTAACAGCTCATACTGCCATATAGGCATGACAAAAACGAACAATCGTATTTGTACCTTATTTGCAGTAGTGACTATGAAATACCCTCTATAATTATCAGTACAGTATAATACTACTGTAATGATAATGTTTTCTGTTTTAAAAGTTTGTAAAAAAATAAGCACATAATAAGAACATTTTAAGCCTGAAATCCACAAAATAGTAACACTGAGCCTTGTCAAAATTTAATTGTTCTTGTAAAAATAATGTGTAGCCTGCACAGAGGAGGAAAGCCTTTTCCAAATCAGCCGAAATCTGCTTGGCTGCATATAATGTATGTTTAGATTAACCATGTTGCAGTTACAACTATGATCGAAATAAGAAATTTGTTGTTAGGGTTCAGAATTTTAGTTAACAGTTCATAGTCGAATGCTGACGAGGGTTGCCAAAGTGCGAGCACAACTATGGTCGAAATAACAATTTGTTGTTAGGGTTCAGCATTTTACTTAACTGTTCATAGTCGAATGCTGACGAGGGTTGCCAAAGTGCGAGTCATGGATGCACACAAAAATCCACGCTAATAAACACTTGTGCAATTTATAAAACAATATAAACAATAATGATAATAACTACTTTCAACATATTTTTTTTGACTATGACTATGTAATAGGCTATGTAATATTCATTTCACTTACACTGCCCATTCGACCCATGCTTGGAGGGAGGACCTTATTTATTTTTCACAAAATAAACATAACTAGCAAAGACAATTAGAAAAACATGAAACCAAACACAATTAAAAGATTAGTTTAATTTAAAATGCATAAAAGACTAATAATAATTAATTTATGGGCTAACATCATGTTTTAAATAACAATTAATAATTTCAAGTATTTCTTCAAATAAATGCCCTGCTTTCAACAAACGCCCCCGAATAAAAGAACCCCTCCCAAAGGCGTGTAACAGGGGTCTTGGGTCAGGGGGGGTGGCAAAGGTAATAATTTTCCCGGTTAGTAATTTATCATACCCACCCCACCCCCTCCCCATATAGAAAACAATACGACATAGGGCTTATCTTATTTAAAATATAGGCCACACACGTGTGTTTGAAACTAAATATAAGCATCTTCATCATGGTTTTATTTATAACAAACATTTTCTTTCACAATCAATACACATTGAGGCCATTCTTTTAGGTTAAAACGATCTATCTTAATTTTTTCTTTCTTGAGTTTGGGACTATTATGTGTTTAAATAACCCTAAAAAACCCTAATAAATGCGCGCGAAGAGCGCAAAAAGTTTTTGTGTTTTTAATTCTAATTTCGTCGGAATTGATCAAAACTCCCTAAAATGTGCGATTTATAGAGAAAATTGGCCTACCGTAACAAGAAATGCTCGCGAAATTTGAGAATTTTAGGCACTTTCAGAAGATGAAAAGGGCATTTATCAATGGTGGGGAAAGATTTTCCAAAGATGGATATTTTCCCCCTTTCCTCCGGTGTTTTTAATTCTAATTTCGTTGGAATTGATCGAGAACCCCTAAAATGTGCAATTTTTAGAGGAAATTGGCCTACTCTGACAAGAAATGCGCGCGAAATTTGAGAATTTTAGGCACTTTTAGAAGATGAAAATGGCAATTATAAAGGGGTATAAGGAAAGATAGATATTTTCACCTTGTTCCCTGGTGGTTAGCCTACGCCATTTGGCCGCTTAGATCAAAGGAGTTAAGTGGAGAAGAGGTTGCAGGGTGTTGTGAGTCTGGTCATTAGGATATCTTCCTTTTTATTCTTGTCTTTATTTTTCTCTTTTTTTTTCCCTTTTCCTTTTTGCTTTCCTTTTCTCTTCCTCTTCTTTCTCTTTCCCTCCCTCTCCCCTCTTTCTTTTCTCTTATTACCCAGCCCGGTACGACGGCTAGTTCAGCCCGGTAGAAACCGTCAGGGGGGAAGTCTTCCCCCTCCCCCGCCTGTTTCGTCACTGCCTCCAAAAATTAAAAAAGACCATTAGGAATAAACGCTTAGGGCGTTTAATTTCTCTTCGAATTGTCTCTAGTATCTATGGACGGATGAAATGGAAGCAACAACATTGCCAACATTGAATTAATTATCAATATATTACCCTAGTGGAATTAAATTAACGGATAATTAGGGATTTATAAGTATAGAATTCCTTTCCGAGCCACTGGGGCCCATAGAGCTGGAGCTTATCCTCAGTTTCTGTAGTGTGAAGCGGATGAGAGTTGTACTCCCCCTGGACGGGACACTAGTCCGTCGCAGGTTAGTCCCCAGCAGTTTGTTGGTACCCATTGATACAGCTGGGTGGACTGAAGCAATGTAGTTAAAGTGCCTTGCCCAAGGACACAAGCGAATCTGCACAGCGGAGACTCGAAACTGAAAGCCTGAAATTGAAAGACCAAACTGCCGCACACCGCTATTTTAGTATTATATATTCATTTATTATTTATTTATTTTACTCTATCATAATAAGTATAAGAACAATAACATCAATTATTATCGAACGTGATTTAACATGCAGGTGGGTACGATTTGTCTTTCAAAATTCAAACACCTCATCGTCGGTCGTCCTCTCCTGTTTCTGTTGGTTTCAAAGTTGGCGAGGCCTGATCGCGACTCCTAATATTAGACTCAGCAGCCATGGATATATCGGGCCGGGTTGATTTAAGTTACTATATGATTGATGGAAATGGTTTGATTTTAGTATTAGGCTTCTCGATGAGAAGGTCATATGAACATCATAATTTATATTAAAATATTGTCATTTATATATAGATAATATTGCACTTTTAATACAATACTGCAGCTATACTTTGTCCTGCCTCGCATGAATTGCAGTTGACGTGGTCACGAGGGCAGAATGGCTTGCATGAATCGCATGCCTTGCTGAATCGTAGTTTGTCAATACCCAATGCTGACCTATTTTTCGTATTTAAATTTTCACTTGTCATTGATTAAATGACAAACAGTATCATGTAGTACAGTGTAAGGGTTTTCATTTTTGCCGTATGTCTGTTTACATAAATCCAGCTTTTCATAAGTCACTATATTGGAAAGCCATCTATCTAGGCAGAAATCGCGAGTTTGTGATATCATTCTTTTGGTTGCGGTAGGAGGACCGATAACTTGATGCGCTGCATAAAAAAAACCAGCGCCGATTATTATATATGTCACAGTTCCAATGGCGGATTTAAAAAAAAAGCGGGGGAGGGGTGGGGCGCTGCCGGCCTGATCTCCCTCCCACTTCCACAATTTTTCAAAATATAAAACAAAATTGCTAAAAAGAGAAAATTCAGTAGGTCTATCATAGGTTCTTCTGTACTTAAACGTTTATAAAGAAAAGCTTGTATCTTCATTGTGTTTATTCATTTTGAACACTGTAATGTATACATTTTATTTAAAACCCTGTTTCTCAAAGTGTTTCATTACACAAAGCTAATAATATTACGTTATAAGAAAGTTGTATTAACGTTACAGTTTGGTAAAATCATTATTTTGAAGAACTATAAGTACATACTTACAACCTGATTTCACAGCATTATAACGTGTTATTTATAACGTTGTTGTGTGAACGTTATTTTGTGACATACCAAATCAGAGCATTCACGAATGTTTTGTGTTTGCTGGGGACCGGGCAATATGTACTCTCTGTTAAGCGCCGAGATAGAATAATCCTAAATACAGTTAAGTGTCATGTGCAAGATTCCTTATTATAAAAAAAAAAAGAAAATGTCACTCATTACTATCGTAATTAATGTCTAGTGCCCTTAGATGCCACTAACATAAATGTGGCAAAGACAAGACAAAACAGTCACTCGTCGCAAAAATCAATCCAGGGTTAAACAGTAAAATGAGAGCTATAAAATGGTAAAAAAATAATTTAAATCTAACATTTTATTATGAAGTTACAGGAGTTTAAAACATACAGCTGTTTAAGGAACAATATTTGAGAAATCAGCCTTCAATGTTTACGATTTCGGATGTTTTGTAGACAGAAATCATCACCCAATCGTTAAAAATTGTTGTTCTAACATTGGAAATATGGAACAATAAGAGCATAGCATGATGTATAGATATATAAAGTTTAGTTTAGTGGAATAAAGTAGATTTGCAAAATTTTGACATTTTGTTTTGGTCATTATCTCTGAAACAGGATTTGCGACGAGTGACTGGTTTGGCTTGTCTTGTGTGCCACAAATAAGATTAAGCTTTAAGATTAATGTAATTGCCTAGTAGTTTGGTTAGATTTTAAGAAGACTACTGTATTTTAAAATTTCCCAAAAGATTGGCCTTCCAGTGACTATTGCTATGCAATTACAGTATCTGGAAATGACACGGGGTGCACTTTCCATGTAATGCTTGAGCCTGCCCATATGTACTTGAATGGCTCTCAAAATTAATAAGGTGCATTTGGGCCTATAGCATGCATTTTTGTTACACAACTTTTTTTTTCCTGTTAAAAGAATCATGTTTGAGATATTAAAACCTGCTAATTGGTTTCATTCATTGGCGGCCAGGCAGACATTTTCTTGGTTGTGTACTCTTTTAAATCTTTCTTTTAGATAACATATGAATATGAAATAATTGTTAAAGTTAGGGAGGGTCAAATGAGCCTCACTATTAATATCAGTGTGTATATTACTTAAATTTTGAAATAAAACTCTAGATGTAATATGCACTACTTAACTAATTTCTCTGGTATTAAAGTTTCCTTTAATCTCTATGTTTTTGAAATAACTTCTATTTACCTTGATAATCTTGCACTGTATTTACATTAATTAAGTATTTTAATTAAATGTTTAATAGCATAAATCGCCCTGTGTCACTTCTATCCATTCCTCTAGTTTCACATGTTGTTATTACAGTACCACCAGTCTGTCGCACTTTGTTATAATCGGAGTACTTTGTAATATCTGTCGCACTTTGTAACAAATCTGTCACACTTTGAAATTACTGTTGTCGCACTTTGAAATAATTAAGCTGTCGCACTTTGTAATAAAGTCTGTCGCACTTTGTAATAACTTGTTTGATTCAACTATGTTATAACTTTTAATGGATATAAAACATATTGTAAAATGGTGCATATTATCTGGATGACTGATACTACAAGGTGACTTACTGCGTTACGTCGTACGTAATGCTAAATAAAAAAAATGTGAGATTTTCTTTTCTTGTGCGCGTGCATGATACTACAAGGTCAATGTCATAAACAAGTTTTACTTTTACTGAGTTGTATTTAGTCCCTAATAAACGTATGTTGTGATTTTTTTTTTTGCGCTCGTGTATGGTACTAAGAGGTCAATGTCATATACAAGTTTTACAAAATAATACTTGTGATCTTAAAACTCGGTTGCTTACTCCGCTGTATTTAGTACCAAATTAATGTATATTTTGATATTTTTTTTATTGCACTCGTGTATGCTACTACGAGGTCAAGGTCATATATCAATAAATCAATGGATGTATAAGGCGCATAATACATCAGTCTCTATGCGCCAATAAAAAAAGACCAATGAAAGCGAAGAAGCAAGCAAAGTGGATGCGAGACGAGGTGCCGTTAGGGAAGAGTCAGTGTGCCGTTCTTCCGCACGTTGAGGGCCAGCCGACCGACCCCACGGAAACATAATTCACAGGATCACCGTCCCGACCCATTCCCTGATACCATCTGGAAACGACCAATATGCAAGTTTTACATTTATAATTTTATAACTCGTGGCTTACTGCGTTGTATTTAGTCCCAAATATTGTGATTTTTTTTTATTGCGCTTGTTGAGAGAAAAAATAATTGTATATGTATTTTCTACATATTGATAGACCCTAAGTCGATTTTAAAAAGCCTATAAACCCCCTAAATGTGAAGCCCCATTGAAAACACTTTTGAGGGATTTTGAGAGAGGCCCAGCCATACCCACTTTTTTGTCGGGGAAATAGCTTCCCTCACTCCGTCGGGGAATTCGGACCCCCGGATGGGCAAAACGTGGCGCCACCGCTGGTAGTATTGTGCACGCGCGCATCAGGAAACAGTCTGACAATATACGCTGCTTATTATAACGCAGTTAACTACACACATTTAAGCGCATGCACGAATGCTCATTTCCCCTCGTCGCTTGGATTCGATCCAGTACACAATTTGGCCAAATCTATGCAGAGATCGTAGGACCGGACGGTCATGATTGATCTAGCGTCGCGTCGTCACGCAAATCGAAAGCTTATACTTTCACAACATACGTCCCTTTGGGACTACATACACTGCAGTAAGCCACCTAGTTTAAATATTATAAACCTAATTATCAGTAAAACTTGTACGTGACCTTGACATTGTATAATGCACGTGTGCAACAAAAACAATCTCACAAAATACACTGATTTGGGAATACAATTATAATTTCATTGGTAGGCATATTTTTAAAACTTGGATAATACCTTGACCTTGTGCACGTACGCAACAAGAGTCTATCTTACAACATACGTTGACTCTGACGCTGACTACATGCAGCACATTGTAAAGTCACCGCGTTTTACAATTAGGCCTATCACAAGTATTTGCATAAGGCGCGATCTACAAATTATCCCCAACGAAAGAAACGCGTCTGGGAAAACCATGTATTACAAACGCGTCTGGGAAAGCGATCGTCTAATTATCGTGCCTCATGAATATTAATAAGCTAGTCGGAATATGTCCCAGACGCGTC
>NW_022732870.1:36031-44356 GCF_011630105.1 Anneissia japonica
ATAAACGGCTCAAACGACAAGCTTCCAAACGGCATTTCACAGACGCGTTTGGGAGCTTGTCATATAACAATAGTAAACGTGTTTGACCCGTTTCTGTCGTTGGGGATAATTTGTAGATCGCGCCTAACTTGTATGTGACCTTTACCTCGTAGTACCATAAACGAACGCAATAAAAAAAATATCACAATATTATGTTTATTTGGGACTAAATACAACGCAGTACGCCACCGAGTTTTAAAATTATAGGCCTAATCACAAGTATTTGTAAAACTTGTATATGTGACCCAAGCTCACAAACAGGCTGTAAACTCGCACAGCACTGTATTGAGAAAGAAGCCTTAATAGCCAGAACATGCCATAAAATATGAATTTCGTGTGAATTGCGTTTTTGTGTAATAAATAAAGTATAATTATTAATCTTACTATTCCTGAAGTTTGAGTTTAAAATTCAAACTGTAAAAGGCAAAATTTATCCATTTTCAAATGGGAGTTAGTAAAAATTAATAGGAAATTGCCAAAAAATAAAATCCTTTTTCTCAAAACTTGATTTAAGAAAGTTGAGAAGATGACAATTATTCAAACAGTCATAACTTTGCTTCCAGACACCCGATTGAGTTCATTTAACCAGGGAAATATAATTTTTCTGTTCCCTGATTTAACTGTCATTTTAAAGCAAATGATATGTTCTATGCCATAATAACAAAAACTCATTTTGGCTTGAGGACGAGTTTACAGCCTGTTTGTGAGCTTGGGTCACATATGACCTTGACCTCGTAGTACCATACACGAGCGCAATAAAAGAAATATCACAATATACGTTTATTTGGGAATAAATATAACGCAATAAGCCACCAAGTTTTAAAATTATAATCACAAGTATTTGTAAAACGTGTATATGACATTGACCTCGTAGTACCATACACGAGCGGAATAAAAAATAAATATAAAAAAATCTCACAATATACGTTTATTTACATTAAATAAAACGCAGTAAGCCAGAGAGTTTTAAAATTATAATCACAAGTACAGTATTTGTAAAACTTGTAAAACCCTGCCATTCAGAAGTATGATGATAGCGTGTAAAGAAAATATTGGCTTTGAGGTAGGTATAATTAAAGTAAATATATTTTAAAGACAATTATTTTAAGTTCTACTTTTTATGATACTTCACAGTCTAACTAGATCTATATGAATTTGCCTAAAATCACATTGTTTAGTGCTGATTCATCTGCATTCATTGCTTTCTTGAAAATTCAACGGAGGGCCTTAAATTAGAGAAAAATGTTTGCCCGCCTTTAGAATTCAAACCATGCTGGGACTGAACTGAGGTAGGTGTGGATGATGTCCCCGCCCCATCTTTCAAAGCAGATTAGCACCCTTGACCACAATGATCCTGTGTGCATTTATGGCCCATGTGGACGTTAAAAAATGCAGTACATTCTTCTTAAAAAAAGTAGGGTATTGTCTCCCAGTTTACAGCCCAATCACCACCAGAAGGACGCTATACAGTAATGTAAATGAGTCTTTTTCTAGATTTGTGCGGGCTCCTGGTGTTTACACCTAATAAATCCAATCCAATCCTATAGGGTAATCACTTGTAGTTTTGCATACTATGATATACAGTGAAAGACACAGGCAGTGCAAAACATTGGAACCAGGGGATTTTAGGTGGCGTACTATAATAATTGTAATCATTTTAAAAGTATTTGTTTTGTATGTATATTTAAAACATTTAATGCAGTGGTGGATCTAGAATGTAGCAATGGGAGAGGATAATGCAAGGTGCAAAGCATTGAGTGTGGGGGATGGGGCGTGGGTGATTTTGGGTGGGGAGTCCTCTTCAATTGAAGATTTTTTTTAGTTCGAATTAGTAGGAGAATCTTAGATAGAATCCAAAAAGAAGTTAAGGTTAAGTAGCCTACTACACGTAATATGTATAGGCCTACACGAGATCACACTCACACACCAGGCCCGTAGGCAGGATTTTCGATGGGAAGGTGCGATTTGCAACCGAAGTGGACCTTACGATGGGCGACTGCCTAGGGATCTCCGCGAGGGTGGGGCGAATCTTCTGGAAGCTCTGACAAATTAGCATTTTGAAAGCCTTTTTAATAAGTTTCTAAAATCCATAATTTGTAATATCCTATTTAAATTTTCATTCATTTGAGTATTGTCTAGGGACCGTACAGTAAAGCAGAACAAATAGAGGGTGGGGGTGAAGGGAAGAACTTGCAAGGACAGATGGTAATACCCTATGAGCCCCACCATGGAAGGGGCTGAGGTTAGAAAATTTACGATTATGGCACCTCAAAATGGCCGGAAATGGCACTCTCAGACAAACTTTAATTATGATTTTTCTTTTTTCTCCATCTCTTTTATAATTTTAAGGGGCTCTCCCCCTTGGATCCACTACTGCCCTCTTGAATCCAACAATGTGAAATTGTAATTTTTCATGTTCCTTACATCTGTAGGCCTACAGATGACATGGATCAATCTGCAATCACTGGAGCTGATAGTCTCCAACAGATTTCGTGGCACATCTAACGGGTAGAAGAGCGGGAAAAAATGTAATGCATGCTTCAGCATTTCGCGATAATTAGGAACGATTTTAATGAAATAATAGGTTTTAAAAAGTGTACTTTTTTAAATTTGGTGGTCCAGGGGCAGAGGCCTGGAGGGGGTTTGTGAGAAAAGCGACAAAATAGCATTTTTGAGGGTCTTTACATAATAGATTTCTCAAAGACATAATTCATGAATATTTCATTTAAATTTTCATTAATTTGGGTGTTTTTCGGACCTGAAAAAAGTAACGTTATTATGTCCTGTACATCTGCAGGTCTATAACATTCTCAATCTGCAATCACCGGAGACGATCAATTTCTAACAAATTTCATACCACATTATTAAAAATCAACAGTTAGATAAGCTGGCAAATATATGATGCAATGCATGCTATAGCATTTTATGATAATTAGGAACGATTTTGTGAAATCATAGGTTTTAAAAAGTGGACCTTTTAAAATTTGGGGTGGTGGTGCGTCCGCACCCTCTGCACCACCCTGCCTACGGGCCTGCACACACAAGACGAGCGATCATTTTTTCCACACTAATCGCCTAGGGGTGCCTAGCCACACTATTCACCAGGAGTACAGGAGTTTTCTTGGAGAGGAAGTTGAGAATGGGGACTTCACCACTTGGCATATACCCCATGATTAAAAATGAAGTCACGAGACCAAGAAACCAGACGAAAAGCTCCACCTTGAATAATATTGTTGGTAGACCCCGACTAATCAATAAAATAAAATAATTAAATCACAATTCAGAGTCGGTTGCCTTTTGCATGCTGTTTGTCTACTGCCTTTTTGCCTCCCCAAAGTGGAGTGATACCTTCCATATTCAGAGCATTTGGTTCTAATTTACCCAGTTCAACCGAACGACATTCTATTTATTCATTAATCAAAATTGTTGTCCTTTCTTAAGAAAAAAAATAGAAACGTCCTTATAGACTATACAAAAGTAAACGGAGACCCTCCCTTCACATTCCTAGATGGAATTTAGTACTTTTCTGTAAATACTTCATTGTGGGTCGGGTTCAAACTTATCAGTACCATGCACCCATAGTTCGAGTCTCTATAATGTCATAATGTTTCAAACATTAATGTGCATGTTACTTGTTAGCGTTGCCTCCATAAAAATAACCAGAGACTATGATATTTTTTTTTTTTTTTTTATGGATGCTTCTTCTCAGAGGGGGAATCTACAACAACAATTAAAATGACCTTATTACGTTTGCTTGTCAAGCTAATGAGTGATTGTCGTAAAACAACAAATCGATACAGCATACAGTATTAGGCCTATGTAGTGACGACTGGATGACTTTAAGTTACAGGTGAATTTGATATTTTTTTGTTTTGGTTAAATTAAATATGTCACGTTATAATTAATTGTTTTAAAATGCCTAAATTGTATACGATTTTAATACCGGTAAGCATTCTTGATGACTTTCAAATATTTAAAAAAAAAAAAATACAAATATGATAAAATATGATATGGATCAAGAAAAAAAAATTAAGAGGAGGTTGACGTATAAAAGGGGGAAGAAGGGGTTCCTTAACACCATGTGAGTAGAAAAATTAAACAAGGAATAAAGAAACGACAAACAAGAGAAACTGCAAATTATTTGATACTGAGGCTACGTTCAAATTATATAATAACAAATGTGAGCAAGTATCACATAATCAAGAAAAAACTACGGAACGAGAACGTTGCTTAAAACATCGTCGTAGTACACATGATTTTGAAATACAAAATATCTACACCACAACGATAGCGGGAGAATAGAGGTACCGTATGAAAATACTCAACACCGATAGCATAGACTGAAACAACCGAACTGGGGTGTTATTTTTTGAGAACGTACAGTATTGAACATTCACTACGGTAACACGTCAGGTAGGAAAAAAATATCATTCATAATTAATCTCCTGACGCAGAAAACATCATCGAATAATTCTGCATTTGAGAAAATTTATAGGATTTTGACTATTTTAGATATCCATGAATCATATTTGTTTTCGACAAATTGTGTTATCAGTGGTTTCTGAAGCCATTACTTCTTTTTTAACCTACCAGAAATAATCAATAATGAATGCTTTGCGACTTGCTTTTAGTGGCAAGATGTTCAATCTACTACAGAAATAATGTAATTCGTAACTTGTGGACTGTCCAAACGCTTACAAAGACCTGCCAAAGCATATTTAAGGCATAAATTGTTATTGTTTTATCGTGTTTGTTACCAGTTTATTACACGTGCTCTGTTGTTCTAAAGGAAATTGAGTCATTCCAAAATAACTTTATGATAGGCTACAATATTTTAACTTCTGTTCCGCATCTTGTGTGTCCCAACCGATGTTTGGGTTGCAAAGAAATTTTGATGGGTTTTTCCGTCGCTTCAGATAAAAACCAATTGATGGTAAACAAACAAAGGTGCCGAAAAAAGAATGCCAACAAATGAACCCCGATGCATGGTTTCCACAAAATCGATACACGCTATTTAGCCGAAAGCTTTCGTTGATGCTGATTGGTTGGTCGATATTGGGGTGCTTTGTCGATTGCATCGAGGACTGCTACACTAGTGCGACGATTGCATTTAAAAAAAAATGTAGCGTTAGTGTAGCGATTCTTTTAAAACACAAGGCTTTAGCTTGATGAAATTTACCATTTGAATACATTTCTGTTTGATTAGAAGTCATTGGTAAATTTTTAGAGAGAAGCAAATATGATATCAGACAGGTTGCAACAAATTTTCTAATGCTATTCCACGACAGCAACGCAGAAATGTGGTAGCTGGATTTCAATAAATTTCTTTTAATATATTTTGACTGATTACTTTCGTCATTGATTTATAATATTGTTATTTTTAAAGCATTTTTAAAAGTATAAAAGTGCCATGGCTGGGTTTCTAGGGTCTCTTGATACATAAGCCGCTGTGGCTCTCATGGCACTCTTTGGAGTGTGTTCAAATGCATACAGGTATGTATTTATTTTTCAAAGCGTGTACACAAACAACCATGAGTAGAAAAATATTATTATTTCGCAGGCGAGACACAGTTTTTATCAAACTTACGCCAAACAAGTTTATCATGCATACCAGTACCATATTTCTGCTTTCACGTTTCTGCTTGCATGAGTAATGAGTAGACGCTCCATCCAATACAGAATACATATTATTTATAAATTGGCATTTTAAGTGAAAAAGGGGCACTTTATGAGTTATTTTGTTAAAGACAACACTTCATGAAGTAACGGGCGTCGTCAACAATGCTGTTTTGTCGAAAAAAATCAATATATAACTAAAACAAAAAACATCAATCAGCAAAGTAAAGCATGCTGACATTTATTGTTTACGAGGCGAATTAGTAGCCTGGTACGGATGATGTTTGCCTACCATTTTCAGGAAGGCAAGCATTTTATGTTGTGAATGGGAATGACATAAGAATGATTATACTGTATTTAAAATTAGTAATCTTCGACCTCTGTATAATTAAACTAAAATAAACTTGACTTGACAGGTTCTGTTTTTCTCTGATATTGTTGTAATGTAATATGTAATTTTAATATTTGTGGCGAAGACAAGAAAAACTAGTAACTCCTTTCGGAAATAATGACCAAAACATGTATTAAAGTTAACATTTTCTAATAAACTTTACATACCTAATACATCATCATGCTTAATTGTTATTATTTTTCCCATTAACTACGATTTGATGCTGATTTGTTAAATACTAATCTTTAAACAGCTGTAGACTTAAACTCCTAAAACCTCATAATGAAATTTTAATACATTTTTAGAGCTTTAATTTTACTGTTCAACACTGTATTAATAACTAATAGTTTTTTGTGAGAAGTGACTGGTTTGACTTATCTTTGCCACATTTCTCTGTTGTTTACGTCATCAATGGAATGTCAGGATAGGCATACTTTTAAAATGACAAGAATAATAAACAAAACTGAATGCTTTGCGACTTTTTTTGGTATCAAAACCTTCCAATCACAGATACTATATTTCATAACTTGTGGATTGTCATTTACAACGTTTGAAGACTTGCTAAATCCTCGAAGACGCCTGACTGTAGTGTAACTAGTTCGTTATCTCCCAATTCCCTTTTAAAAAAGAAAAAAACAAACTAGTGGATCGATGCACATATACAATAAATTATCCTTAAAATTTTATATAAGATACACAAAAAATTAAAATAAATGTTAAAGATAATTAAGAATGAATATTAAAAGGTATCCATAATGGATGAGAGTAAGAATCAAGAATAAAAATGGATGTTAACAATAATTGTTTAATTAAAGAAATGTTATGGGTTAAGGAGTTAATGAATGTAGGAAAAATGGCCCTGGCTACTATTTTTTTTTAAATCTTCTGAAAACACTTACATGGTATTTATTTATTTATTTATTTCTATCTATTTCGGTATACAATTTACAGCGAATGACTGAATTTGATTACATTACAACATAAAAACATACAGATACATTAAGAAAAGAATCATTGATATGGATTACCACGGTATACTGTATACATTAAAATTACCAAATAACAAATTGGTTACCAAATAACTAAATTGGAGTTCTAAATAATGCTTTAGAACGATAGTAATTATAAAGAAAACAAGTCGTTTTTTTGTCTTTATCTGCGCCTCTTTTCGCTGATGATCCTTCATGTAATCATTAATCCTATCACCTAGAAGCATGTGAAATGTATACAATATTTCCTATAAACAATCATTGGCTTTTGTACTTAAAAAAATTAAAATTACACGTTGTCTATAAAACCTACTATAAGCCTTAACCCACCAATTTAAAAATGGAAACAATCACCCCATTATTCTACTGTCATCATATTCATATATGTAGGACTGGTGACTGTCCTTGTAAAATGCAATATGCGAGGGTTATATAATCCTAATCTGGCTTATGCCGTCCTGTATATTGTATATACAATCAGATTACAACAGTTTATTTACTATACTGGAGCAGCCTCAAACGCCGGGAACCAGCGTAGATTTTTAAACCAATTTCTAAATACGCCATTTTGGAATTCATCCGAATTATGACTGTAAACACACTTATTTACATGGTATTTTGGATTCAAAATAGTACGTATACAGGTATGTATATCATGTCTTTCTCTAAAATTTTAGACTTATATTAACTCTAATGCTTTAAAAAAAACATTAAAGTTCAGTCAACCTAGGCCTAGACCAAGGCCCTCGGCATATTACCTAGTTTAGGCCTAGATGAACAACTTTCATGTGTGGGAAAAAGCCGGGCCTCTGGCTTAGGCGTGAAGGGCCTAGGTATTTAGAATTGCCAAGAGGCTCCCTACTTTGAGTGTCATAGTGGGTACCCCCTAATAGTACCTCCCTGGTGTTCTATTACCTCAGTGCAGGCCTATTTTAATTCACTATTTCTACTACTAGCCTCTATATTAGGCTTAAGGCCTACTAGTACTATAGAGCCCTATGTAGACACATACTATAGAACCTTATGTAGACACAGGCCTCTAACCTAGGCATAGCCTAGACTCGATTTTATTACAGAGGTTATAGGCTAGGCTCCCCCCCCCCCCACACTCCCACTCCCTTTCCCTTCCTTCCTTCCTAGTCCAAATCTGGCTTAAATACTACATTATTTACTAGATTTACTGCTCAGTGCAGCTAACTGGTTATTGGTATTAAAGTTGAAAACTAGCCTTGACAAAGGAATAAAAAGAAAGGTCCAGGGAGGAAATTTTACAGATTGACCACCTAATAA
>NW_022732870.1:47441-49314 GCF_011630105.1 Anneissia japonica
ATGTCAATCCTTCACTTTAATAAATGTGTATTTACATCTCAGGAAAACATAGTTTTTCATTTTTTGCCTAAGTTCTATAAATGTTACAGCTTATAATTTAACTTGAATTTAATTATTGTTGATCTCATTTTGCCTATCCCTCAGATGAATTTTGTTGATGGTTCTAGCTATATGAACTATGCAGGGATATTAGTGTGGCCAATATTTTGTTGATGAGTTTGGGCTTAGGGGAAGTTTTATAGGGGTCTATTACTTTCATTAGTCTTGTGAAAGAATGCAATAATTGAAATTTAACTAAATCTCACTTCTTTCTCTACAGAAAATACTGTATGCAAGCAGTTCAACTGGGAGCAAGTTTATGCTTAACAAAACATGCATAAGGTAGGTTCACTGTTTACAGTATATAAATGGTTGAATATCAGAATAATTATGTATTATGCCCACTGTACAGTTATTTTAATCACTGTATTATGTTTGTGAATACACATAAAAGAGAATTGTTGCACAATTGACAATCTATATAATAGTAATAATTATAAGTAATCGAAAAAACCAAATAATAATTCATACATCTCAGAACTTTTACTGCTCCATCTAGAAACCTACAGTATTTTAGTTGAAGAATATCAGTTCCCCTTGTCATACAATACACATACATGTAAGACTATGATTAATGCACAAACTCCCCCACTTTCAAGAAGTATTTGTAGTGCAACTTATTACTAATTAGAGCCATATAAACGATGATTCTCATGGGTGATTGTATGCATTTTTACAGCAGCTAACAAACCACCAAATTGCTCTAAGTTTTGCCATCATTAATACAGAAGTTTAAAATGGTTAAGTTTTTGAGGAAAAAATTATCTTTAATTTACAGTATCGATGTTCCTCCACAAGAAAGTCACACCCATTTTGTTAAGTTGTAGAAGCTGTAATACTTTTTTCTTTCTTTCAGCCTATAGTTTTGAATCCAAGATTTACCCTGTCAGATGGATTTAATGTTTGACCTCAAACGGTGGACTGTTTCATTTAATTTCTATGCAGAGAGAATCAATATACATTTCCATAATAGGCTGTGAAGTGTAGTCTAAAAAATTACTCCGGAAATCTGTTCTGTTGGCCACCACAAACAATTAACTAATGATTATGTATGCAATTTATTATATACAATGTCCAGTCAGGAAAATCTAAGCAATGTTATATTGATGATCATTTCTAAAAGGGAAGACTATAGGTCTAGTAAAATGGATATGTGTCATTCACTGAACATACAAAGTATTTTAGATTCATATTCCTTGAGGAAAAGATAAGATTTTAATATTGGATGTAGTTACAACTTGCTATTTTAGAAATTTTAAAAATTTAGAATTACAATTTTTTTTGTGAATTATGATATATATGAGAGGCATTGGCTCTTGAGAAAATAGTAAAAATTTGCTTATAAGCTGCCAATTTTTTGGTATTGAATTTTATGTATAGTACTGCATTGTACATTTGGACAAAAAACATGTAAAAAAATTATATTATATTTATTTAAAAACTAATGAATATAGTGAAATTATTTTTATTCCACGTTCGACTGTATTCATAGAAATTATGTGTGTAAGGGTTTCAAGTATATTTGTAGAAACCTTCTTTATAACATTTTTACTTTAATAATTTGACATTCACCTGTATGATACTATGCACATATAATTGTGACTTTAAAGTTAATAAATTTGAATCAAAGGTCTAGATAAATTTATTTTTTGTCATTTTATAATTATAAAGTATCTATATACATGCATGCATACATACATATATATACATATATATATATATATATCTAATTTAAATAAATTGAGGCAAAGCAACCACCTCGTCTGTTTCTTAC
>NW_022732870.1:50284-53041 GCF_011630105.1 Anneissia japonica
GCATTATATAGTTAAGAGGATTAGCTAATGATGATACATCTTACACATAATATACTTTAGTTAATATATACACTAATCGGAAAACATTAAAACATTTAGCTAAATACCGCATGAAAAATTATTAGCAAGTAAATAATAATAATGGCATTTTGTAAGGCGCACGTATCCATCCCAGCAAGGCAATTCAACAGAAGGACGCACATCTCCGGACATCAAAGGTTATAACTCTGGCATCGACATTCTAGGCGCACGTGCGTCCCTACACGCTGAACGTCACAAAAACCATAGCAACCAGGGCATAAACCGTCAGCGTACGTGAAGATTTACTCACGCGCGTGTTAGTTTCCATGATAATCGCGCGTCATGCGGTGATTACAAAGGCCTAATGATATTTTGCACTAATATTAGACTGAAATTATAATTATTCTTCATTTCAACATTAATTTTACCAAAATTGTGGTGAATTGTCGTTTATGAGACTCACTTCGCAGAAAAAATTAATAAATGTTCTGTATATACTCAAATGTTCGTTCTCGGCACCTTATGCCAACACTGTCAAAATAACAGATTAATGTGACATAAGAACATGAAATTTTATAAGATTCGTAAATTTTGAATTGCTATAACTTTTCATTTTCTTGGTCAATTTTCACAAATGAAATTGCAATTTATAGAAGCATTTAACAAGCTCGCGGTCAACAAAAAATCATATGTAACAGGCATTGCGAATTACCCAAAATTAATAAAATAAAAACTAACACCATGAAACGAATGGCACGCATAGACTAATAATTGACGGCTACTCGCAACTAGTATCGGATTGTCGATGCCACAGTAAAGATCAAAGGACTGTACGCACACACTATGTTCGAGAGCGGAGATGTGCGTCCTTCTGTTGAATTACCTCGATCCCAGAGAGTTGTGCTCGCGGCACCATTTCCACTTGCAAAGAGCAACAGCCGTGTTGGTTAAATGTAACCAGAAGAGGAATCTAACGAAGACAAGAAAACACTTCAAACTTCACAAAAACTCTACGTGGCCCTGGACATTTGATTTTATGGTGAACTTCATACCACCAATGAAGATGATTTTTTTGGAATTTACTGAGTGACAGTTTACTTAACCATTTACAATATATTTTTTTATACATGTATGTCTGCGGTTAAGATATATTTTATCATTTAAAACTAGTACTTTTTTTACAATTCTTACGTTGGCAAAACGCTAGTTATTCTTTCAAGACATATACTAAATACATTGTTAATGTGCCATTGACATTGACATGCACATTTATGAATGAAGCTACTACACGGCCTAAAATATTGGCCGATTAGATCACAAAAACAATTTTTTTCATTTATGATACATCTTTTTGTCGTCGTTAGGCATTTTAATATATTTTTATATCAAATTCAAAATTAATCATCGATCATGTAATTAAAATTGCTATTATTAATCGAAATTCCGTCGTTCTACGTTGCCTAGAACCGGTTA
The DNA here is from genome assembly GCF_011630105.1 of Anneissia japonica. NCBI lineage: Eukaryota > Metazoa > Echinodermata > Crinoidea > Comatulida > Comatulidae > Anneissia > Anneissia japonica. The sequence continues at coordinate 51,779 of NW_022732870.1, forward strand.
AATTTAATTTTTAAATTAAAAATTTGATCGAATTTGGCGATAGAGGGCGGGCTTTTATACTATTTAACAGGCCACCATTTTGTTTTTACTAGTCAGATTTGTATTTTTTAAAATTTTTTCCAAATTCTTGATAATATATTCTTAATTATTATGTCAGTTTTTGTACGATCGAGTGATCCGTTGTCGAAATAGGTGTTTTCATTATTACGAAAACGAAAATAGTTTAGTTTGTTCTACATTAAGATTTTAAAATTAAGCAACAAAACATGTTTGGTAAACGGATAGCTTGATCGTAACAATTTTTTTTAAATAATTTAAGAAATAATATCTAGAATCGGAAAATGTTAAAAAAATACAAATCTGACTAGTAAAAACAAAATGGTGGCCTGTTAAATAGTATAAAAACCCGCCCTCTATCGCCAAATTTGATCAAAATTTTAATTAAAAAATTAAATTTTACCGGTTCTAGGCAACGTAGAACGACGGAATTTCGATTAATAATAGCAATTTTAATTACTTGATCCATGATTAATTTTGAATTTGATATAAAAATATATTAAAATGTTTAACGACGACAAAAAGATGTAGCATAAATGTTAACATTTCTTTTTGTGATCTAATTGACCAATATTTTAGGACATGTAGTAGTTTCATTCATAAATTTGCATGTTAGTGTCAATGGCACATTAACAGTGTATTTAGTATATGTCCTGAAAGAATAACTAGCTTTTTGCCAACGTAGAAATTGTGAAAAAATAGACTAGATTTAAATGATAAAATATATCTTAACCGCAGACATACATGTATAAAAAATTGTAAATGGTCAAGTAAACTGCCACTTAGTGAATTCCAAAAAAGTATGAAGATCACCAAAAAATGTCCAGGGCCAATTAGAGTTTTCGTGAAGTTTGAAGTGTTTTCTTGTCTTCGTTAGATTCCTCTTCTGGTTACATTTAACCAAAGGCTGTGACTCTTTGCAAGTGGAAATGGTGCCGCGAGCACAGCTCTCTGGGATGGATACGTGCGCCTTACAAGTTGTCATTATTATTATTATTTACTTGCTAATAATTTTTCATGCGGTATTTATAGCTAGATGTTTCAATGTTTTCCGATTTGTATATAGAATATATTATGTGTAAGATATGTCATCATTAGCTCCTCTTAACTATATAATACTTCGTCATACTTCACAATTTGGCCATTGATTGCGCTCCCTTATCACTGTTTATCTGTGCATATCCATTCAGCATTTATAATAGACCG
>NW_022732870.1:53266-55092 GCF_011630105.1 Anneissia japonica
TATATATATATATGTGAATGTATATGTATGTATATATATGTGTATGTATATGTATGTATATATATGTATATATATATATGTGTATGTATATATATGTATATATATATATATGTATGTATGCATGTATATAGATACTTTTACTATAATTATAAAATGACAAACAATGAATTTATCTAGACCTTTGATTCAAATTTATTAACATTAAAGTCACAATTGTATGTGCATAGTATTATACAGATGAAAGTCAAATAATTAAAGTAAAAATGTTAAAAAGAAGGCTTTATACAAATATATTTTAAACCCTTATACACATAATTTCTATGAATATAGTCGAACGTGGAATAACAATAAATTCACTATAGTCGACGGTTTTTAGTTAAATATAAATTAATTTTTTTACAGTAAAAATTATAACGAAATTTGACCCAAAATTATTTGATTAAATTAAATAATTAACTTTATAGTCATAATCATATGTGCATAGTAACATATATATAAATACACATGAATGTCAAAAATTGAAAGTACTGTACAAATGTTATAAAAAAGGTTTATAAAATATATTTCAAACCCTTACACACATACTTTCTATGAATACAGTCGATCGTTGAATAAAAACAATTTCACTATAGCCAACAGTTTTTAGTTAAATATACAATAATTTTTTTTACAAGAAAAATTATAACCAAATTAATTGGGCCCAACAATATTTGTTGAAATTAAATAACTGTTTGCATACAGTTCAAACACATTTTCCCTCAATGGTTCCTTAAATTAAGCATCAAATCTTGAGGATTTAATTTTAAACAGATTACTGAAATTAGTCAATGGTACATACTGAGAGGCAGAAAAGTTGTTGAAATAGCCTTAATGATGATGATAAGAAATGATTATTGCATGAAGAAAACCATAATATCTTATATTTAATGAACATGGAGAATGATGTTTTTAAATAAACAATGACATGTAGGATTAAATATTTATAATGCAGTACTATACATAAAATTCAATACCAAAAAATTGGCAGCTTATAAGCAAATGTTTATTATGCTCTCAAGAGCCAATGCCTCTCATATTATATCATAATTCACAAAAAAATAGGTCAAACATTAAATCCACCTGACAGGGTAAATCTTGGATTCAAAACTATAGGCTGAAAGAAAGAAAAAAGTATTACAGCTTCAAATACAATTTAACAAAATGTGAGTGACTTTCTTGTGGAGAAACATCGCCACTGTAAATTAAAGATTTATCATAGTTTATATGGCTCTAATTAATAATAAGTTGCCCTAAAAATACTTCTTGGAAGTGGGGGAGTTTGTGCATTAATCATGGTCTTATGTGTATTGTATGACAAGGGGAAATGATATTCTTCAACTAAAATACTGTAGGTTTCTAGATGGAGCAGTAAATGTTCTGAGATGTATGAATTATTATTTGGTTTTTTGGATTACCTTTACTATTATATAGATTGTCAATTGTGCAACAGGCTACACAATTCTCTTTTATGTGTATTCACAAACATAATACAGTGATTAAAATAACTGTACAGTGGGCATAATACCAAATTATTCTGATATTCAGCCATTTATATACTGTAAACAGTGAACCTACCTTATGCATGTTTTGTTAAGCATAAACTTGCTCCCAGTTGAACTGCTTGCATACAGTATTTTCTGTAGAGTAAAAGAAGTGAGATTTAGTTAAATTTCAATTATTGCATTCTTTCACAAGACTAATGAAAGTAATAGACCCCTATAAAACTTCCCCTAAGCCCAAACTCATCAACAAAATATTGGCCACACTAATATCCCTGCAGAGTTCAT
>NW_022732870.1:55543-75667 GCF_011630105.1 Anneissia japonica
TTCGTAATTTCATTGGGTATCTTATTAATGTGTGGACAGGCATGTGTGTTTTTAGGACTCACTAGCTACTTTATCATTGACTTGAGGTTATTTTTCTAGATCAAGTGCAGTCTGTCAGAGATATGGTAGTCCTAATTTAGTGAAAAACACATTACATAAATGTATGTAATCTGCAATAATAACAACATAAACAAATAATAATAAATAAATAAATAATGATATAAAAATAATAGATTATACAAGTCCGGAGACTTTGATGATTTTAAATATGTTTCTATTTTAAATTGTTTCACAAATTTTTGTGTTACTTTTTTTTAAAATAATTTAACAAAAGAAAACAAACCTAACACTTATTGTTTAAATCCCTGATTTAAAAATGATTTTTCATGTATAAACTTTCTTTTTAATGATTTTTCATGTATAAACTTTCGTTTTTAACTATTTTTATATGTATTTTATTTATTGTACATTGTTTGATATATTATACCATGGCCAAATGAATATCCCTTTGGATAGTAAAGTATTTTTAATTGAATTTGAATTTAAATGAATTGGCAAAATGTGAAGTACTTTGAAACAAAGTTCTGTATGAATACTGGACATTGAGGATGAAATTGGCGTGATCAGAATTTAATTTGCAGGATTACACTGAGAAGTAATCTAACTCATATGTGTGTAAAAAATTGCTGGTAGAGAGGTAGGCCTAGGTGCGCAAAAACATCATAAGTCCAAGGTTACTGCATAATACTATATAAACATCTATGTTGAAATATTGGAGAAAAAACCTTAAATTAAATTAGGCCAAATAAAAAAATACTTGTTTAGCATCACCTCTTTAAAATTAAATACTTATGTTGGGAGGTGATTTTTTTTTTTTCAATTAATATAATAGTATCAATAATCCTTGTTAGATCAGATGTTACCTTAGCAGTGCCATGCCTAGGCACAACTTACATACCCACTCAGTAGCGGATCCAGAAATTTGAAATAGAGGGGGCCCAGGGAGGGACCAATCCACAGGTTGTGGGTCTGTACACATCAGCCACACCACGGTTTAGGCTGAGGCAAGAAAATTTATGATTTGTTGCACCTCTAGATGATTGAAAATGGCGCTCCCAGCACTCTCAAAATATATTTAAATATATATTATTATTATTATTATTATTATTATTATTATTAATAGTTTTATTACTAATAGTTTTATTATTACTAATATAATTATTATTATTATCAATATTTTATCCTTGTATCCTTGCATAATTTTCCTTTTTTCCATATTTTTTTGTTATTTTGAAAACTTTATGTGGAGACCAGGCCAGCTGGGCTCGCCCTTAAATCCACCACTGTTCCAAAAAATTAAAAATTTTTAGTTTTAATAAAAAAACACACATGTGTTTTACAACCTTAATTAATGCATAGAGTAATCTATGTACAAAATAAATGAAAATGAATGAATGCAAATATGAATATATAAATGAATGAACAAAAATGAATGATTAAAAATGAATGAATAAATAAAATCGAATGAATAAATGAAAATGAATGAATGAATGCATTAATAAATGAATAGATGAATGAATATGTGATTAAGTGAATAAATGAATGAATTAAATAAAGAAGGAATGAGTGAAAAAATGAGTGAGAGTAAATGAGTGAGAGAATGAGTGAGTAAATGGATGAACGGATGGAATATTATTATTATTATTATTATTATTATTATTATTATTTTTATTATTATTATTATTATTATTATTGTATCCTTTTATCCTTGTATAATTTTCCTTTTTTCTCCATTTTTTTTTATTTTGAAAAATTTAGGTGGGGACCAGGCCAGCTGGGCCCCCTTTAAATCCGCCAATAAATGGATGAATGAATAAGTGATTGAATGTGGGTGAATGTGGGTGAATAAATAAAATAATGAATGAATGAGTAAAAAAAATGAGTAAGTGTAAATGAGTGAGAGAATGAGTGAGTAAATTGATGGACGAATGGATGGAATATTATTATTATTATTATTAATAATAATAATATTAATAATAATAATAATAATAATAATAATAATAATAATAATAATACTTTTATTATTACTAATATTATTATTATTAACACTATTGTATCCTTTTATCCTTGTATAATTTTCCTTTTTTTTCTCTATTTCTTTTATTTTGTAAACTTTAGGTGGGGACCAGGCAGGTCCCCACCAGGGAGTGAGCAAGCAAACAAGAACATCCCTAAAATGATCAATATCTGATTTACAGTTTTTTTTAAATATTATTATTATTATTATTATTATTATTATTATTATTATTATTATCAATGTAAATATCTAAATACTATTTAAAATGTTATAGGCCTAGAAGAAGTCATTAAAAATATCAGAGCAGATGGCACATTCAATTACCTGTATGATTAAAATTTATTAATAAATTATCAATATTTTCAAAGTTACTATGGTTGGGCTTAGGTGGTCAATCTGTAAAATTCTCTCCCTGGACCTTTCTTTTTATTCCTTTTCCAAGGCTAGTTTTCAACTGATAACATTAATACAAATAACCAGTTAGCTACACTGAGCAGTAAATCTAGTAAATAATGTAGTATTTAAGCCAGTCTTGGACTAGGAAGAGAGGGAGTGGAGGTGGGGTTGGGGGAAGCCTAGCCTAGGTGTGCTTAGGTTGAACCTCTGTAATAAAATCTAGTCTAGGCTATGGCTAGATGCCTATGTCTACATTGGGCTCTATAGTTCTAGTAGGCCTTAAGCCTAATATAGGAGGCTAGTAGTAAAAATAGTGAATTAAAATAGGCCTGCACTGAGGTAATAGAACATCAGGGAGGTAATATTAGGGGGACCCACTATGACACTCAAAGTAGGGAGCCTCTTGGCAATTCTAAATACCTAGGCCCTTCACCCCTAAGCCAGAGGCCCGGCTTTTTCCCACACATGATCGAGCCGAAAGTTGTTCATCTAGGCCTAAACTAGGTAATATGCCAAGGGCCTTGGTCTAGGCCTAGGTTGACTGAACTTTAATGTTTTTTAAAGCATTAGAGTTAATATAAATCTTAACTTTTAGAGAAAGACATGATATACTACCTGTATACGTACTCTGAATCCAAAAAAACCCTGTAAATGCGTGTGTTTACAGTCATAATTCGGATGAATTCCAAAATGGCGTATTTAGAAATTGATTTAAAAATCTACGCTGGTTCCCGGCGTTTGAGGCTGTTCCAGTATAGTAATTAAGCTGTTGTAATCTGATTGTATATACAATATACAGGACGGCATAAGCCAGATTAGGATTATATAACCCTCGGATATTGCATTTTATAAGGACAGTCACCAGTCCTACATATATGAATATGATGACAGTAGAATAATGGGGTGATTTTTACCTAGTTAAGTCTAACGAAGAAATTCATTACGTTGATTTCACTAGCTTATATCCTTACTGTAATAAATACGGTACCTATCCTATAGGGCATTCAGAAATTCTGGCATTAAAAAATATGTCAACCGATATTAATAATTATTTCGGTCTAATTATGTGTACAGTAGATCCATCGAAAAATTGCTACACCCTGTTCTTCTGTATAGGAACAATGGTAAACTTGTGTTTCCATTATGCCGTACTTGTATAGAGAATCAGAGTCAGGATTCATGCATGCATACTACAGATGAAAGGGCCTTAACTGGTACATGGGTTACCACTGAAGTTCAAAAAGCGATAGAGGAGGGTTATAAAATTACCAAAGTGCGTTTAGCCTGGCACTTCCCCGAAAAATGCGTCTATGATCCTGCTAATCCCTCAGCCGGTTTATTCTCCGAGTATATTAATACGTTCCTAAAGCTGAAACAAGAAGCTTCAGGGTGGCCTGAATGGTGCGTTACCGATGATGATAAAGCTAACATTAAAGATTATGAACAAAACGAGAGTATTTACTTAAGCAAAGATAACATTGCATATAACCCAGAGCTTCGCTCACTCGCTAAACTTATGTTAAATTCGTTCTGGGGGAAATTTGGTCAGAGGGAGAACCAGACGAAAACGCAATATAGTGCGGATCCAAACGAAGTATATGATCTTCTGTCTAACCCTGAAATTATTGTCAATGACATAAATTTAATTAATGATAATTTAGCTGAAGCGAAGTACGAAAGCAAGGAACAAATTATTACTGTAAACAAAAAAAATTAATGTCGTGACAGCATTATTTACGACTGCTACTGCCCGATTAAAGCTTTATGATTTGTTAGATAAGTCTTTACTACGACACTGATTCTTGCGTATTCGTTACTAACACAACTAACCACGATGAATGGAAGCCACCAATCGGTGATTACTTGGGTGAACTAAGGAATAAAATAAAATAAAATAATAAAGATTGTAAATTTATTACGTGTTTTGTATCCGGTGGTCCAAAAAATTATGCTTACAAACTTGACTCGGGAACGAAAGACTGTGTGTAAAGTTAAAGGTTTCACTTTAAATTTTGAGAATTCCAAAAAGATAAATTTCGAAACGGTTAGTTGCATGGTTAAAGGTATTGGAGATGATAAAATTACTACTACCGAATCTAATCGCATAACTAGGAAACCAAAATCAAGAAAAATTGTAAATGAATCTATTACTAAAGACTATAGGATTGTATATAAGAGAATTATTATCAATGATTTTAAAACTGTACCGTATGGATATGTTTGGTAATACTTTTCACTTTATGTAATGATATTGCAAGTATTTTTATCTATGTTGACAAATTATTGTACTTTACAAAAATTAAAAGTGTTTTTTTTAAACTTTAAAAAAAATGTATATTTATAATGTAAATTATTGTAATTACTTTTGTATATATATATATTATATATATTTACTTATATACTTATATACTTTTGTATATATAAGAGATAGTTTATTTTGGTAATGTCTAAAAATCAATTATTTTATATATTGTAAATGAATATAAATACCAGTGTAAATAAAAATGTATATTATGATTACCGATTGATGGAATAAATTAAAGGCTTTGCTCATCGTTGAAACAAAAATAAGTCTCTGTCTGTCAGTCTGTCTGTCTATCTTTTAAACGAGTGAATATACTTCAATACTTATATTAATGACTCCTATACTTATATTAATAACTAAAGCTAATATTTGATGGTTCCTAATAAAAAATTAGTCACTAAAATTAATAAATAGTTAATTCTAAATTTCTATGTTAAACGAGTGAATTCTGTAAGTTGATATTCTGCCAAACTTGTTTTCCTTGTAGAGGTTGAGATTGTAGAAGTTCTTGTATCGAATGTATCTAATAAAGTTTCTGGTCTAAATTTTATAGGGGGTTGTTTATTGGGGTGCGTACTTGGTACAAGTAGATGAAAGGGGCGCATCGGTTACAAAGTCCTAGGGATGCGCACTTCCTACAGGTAGATGAAAGGGGCGCGTCGGTTACAAAGTCATAAGGATGCGCACTTGCTACAGGTAGATGAAAGGGGCGCGTCGGTTACAAAGTCAATGGGATGCGCGCTAACTGCGGGGTAGATGAATGCGTGCATCGGTTACTAAGTCAATGGGATGCATACTAACTGCAGGGTGGATGAACGGGTGTGTCAATTACAAAGTCAATGGGATACGCACTAACTGATGAGTAAATGAACGGGTATGTCATTTACGAATAAGAAAAAGATAAATAAAATAAATATAACTACGGTATATAGCATTACATTTTTCTTAATTGTATTCATATTAATCATGGCAAGTCCGTTGGTAACACCCTTTACTGATGTAATCAGTGGGCCAACTTAATCTGGAAAATCGGTTTTTGTGAAAAGTTAATACAAAAAAAATATTTTTATAACACTTTTGACGATATTACTTGGTGCTACGGAGAATATCAACCCAATTGTTTACCGAATTGAGTAAGACCGTTACCAACATTAAATTTGTGGAAGGTATTCCTGTAGAAACTATAAATGCCTTTGAACCCAGTAAAAATCACCTAGTAATAATTGATGATCTTATGACAGAGTGTAGCCGAGACAAACGTGTGGTAAATCTATTTACTAAAGGTTCTCATCACAGAAACGTATCAGTAATATTTATAATGCAAAATTTCTTCCTTGGATCAAAAGAAATTCGTAAAATAACTCTAAATGCTCATTATATAGTGTTATTTAAAAATCCTCGAGATGAAATGCAAATAATGAATTTAGCTAAACAAATGTATCCTGGTATAATACGGTTCTTACAAGAGGCATTCAATGATGCAACACGTGAATCGTACCTCTATTTATTTATTTATCGATCTCAAACCATATACATCGGAAGAGATGAGAATTAGAACAAATATATTTTCAACCAACAAACATTTTGTTTACGTACCAAAAGTATAAGTTAACGAGTACATTGTATCATTATTAATTTCGTAATCATCATGTCAAAACGTGTGCGGAAAAACGCCGATTTTTAGCTAATTGCACTTCTAAACAGAGAAAACGTTTGCTACAGAATGCCGATAAATAGTTAGTAACGGCAATCTGTGAGTGTGCTATGAATGTTTTAAAAGGCAGTGTACCTATAACCGCAGATCATAAGAAGAAACTGAGTAGGTACAAGAAGAACTTGAGAGATATAGCCGATAAGAAAATTTCTGCAATCAAAAGAAAGCAAATATTGATTCAGAAAGGGGGTTTTCTGGGTCTTATTTTAAAACCTATTTTGAATACGCTAGGAAGTCTGCTGTTGATAATGGAACACGCTAAGGAAATGGTCGTAGTGCCTCAAGAATTGGCTAACGTTTTAATGCACAGTAAGCGCAATGAACGAACAGAAAATACAGTGACTACTAGCCTGGATAAATCAATGAATGATATACTCAGTAGGCAAGACATAAACGATTACGATAAAGTTACCATACAATCAAGTACTTCAACGCTATTTACAACGTGAGAAATGCATCATTAACACTAAACCTATAAGTATGAATATAGATGGATCCGGCAAAACGTTTACCCACAATTGATGAGAAACAAGATGAGGACAAGGAAATCAAAACAGACCCTATAATATCCTATATATTAAATTCAGTGTCTGCTACATTAAAATCGAAAAAAAATATGTTAGAGTGGATAGAGCGTTACCGGGGAAAAGGCGTTTTAAACTGGAATGCATATGGGGAGGTTTTATTTGATGGAGAACTATTAAAAGGCAGTAATTTAATTGATTTAGTAAAGGATATTGTTCAGGAAAGACGAGGCTTTGAGCCCCTATGTTGGAAAGAACTCCTTGTAGTATTAGCAAAATTAAATTTACCTGAAAGTTTAATCGGTAATTCGACACGTCGAACTGTTTATCAACGAATAAAATCGGGTTCGGATTTCGGGGACGGCTGCATTCCATCTAGATTTGTTATTAATTTTGTCTTCTAACATTGAAATACCTGTAACAATGGCTTTTGAACAGCATACATTTTCATCATTCTCGTCTTCAATCAAACATTTGGAACCAATCACGGTCTTATCTATCCCTTTCTTTAAGTGACCACCACCAATAGGCATAGGAATATGAAGTATATTAAATTTTTAATCGGCTCTGACTAAGATATCCATATGAGGATGAAGGACTTTGAATATAGCCGCAAATATTAATTCGGGAGTAAAACGTTCCCTCAACATAAATGGTAATGTTATAGGATTGTCTAAACCATTCGCTCGAATAACGAATCTAATCCTATCATGCGCTTGAACATTTAACAAAACACTTTCTAAAACATAATCGAAAATTCTATTAAGCGTAGGTAAAATTTCAATAATCCTTACATTTTCTAATCCTATTAAGGTAACTAACTAAATGATCGGTCGCTTACAAATTACATTTTTTTTATAGAATTTTTGATTCAGTTTTCTTAGAATACACAGTTCTCTTACGTCAATGTTAGCAAAATCCATTTTATCTTCTTCATCGTTATCATCGTCGCTATCCTCTGATTCTCTTGATTTTTTGTTACGGCGCACAGGCTGAAACAATATATATACATTCTCTTATACACATCTAGATGTGATTAAGAATATTACAGTGTATGAATAAATGCTTAGAATGCGAATTAAATGGGGCACTTGAACAAATTCTAACAATTCTTTTTTGTAACTTAAAAATATGATCAAGGTGAGTTGACTCCGTACTTTTCCATGGGCAGAGTGTATTGAATTTTTCGAGTGTAACAGCCCATGTGATATTACAATAAGATAGGTAGGGTAAAATTAAGGTGTTGTATAAAGACAAAAGAATATTAGATGGAAAAAAATCTTTAAGTTTATTAATAATACCGATATTTCTAGAAACAATGTTAGTGATTATATTTAGGTGTGGTTTCCAAGTTAAATTAGAATCAATAGTGACACCAAGGAATTTAGTTTCGTTGACTCGAGAAATTAGACGATTATCAATATATAGATTACCAAACGGTACGTTTTCATTTTTTACATTAAATACAATATAATTCGTTTTAGTGATATTTAATGATAATTTATTAAGCTTAAACCAATTTGAAACTTTAATCATCTCAGAATTTAAAGTTGTGAACAAGTTTTGTCCATCTTTATGAGAAAAGAACATATTTGTATCATCGGCAAACAAAACAAATTGGAAAAGTTTGGAGGAATTTGAAATATCATTAACATAAATTAAAAATAACAAAGGACCTAAAATGGAGCCTTGGGGAACACCACATTTAATGTGAGAAATATTAGAATTTGTTGAGTTAATGGAGGTAAATTGTCGTCTATCGGTAAGGTAATTCTTAATGAACTGAAGAGCAAGGCCTCTGATACCATAGTTTTCGAGTTTATTTATAAGTATATTGTGATCAATGGTATCAAATGCCTTGCTAAGATCAAGAAAAATTCCAACAGTATATTCCTTATTATTGATCGCTTTTGTTATTTTGTCATAAATATCTAATAGAGCTAGGTCAGTTGAATATCCCTTTCTAAATCCATATTGGTTTGGATTAAAAATATAGTGTTTATTTAAAAAAATATTTAATCTGAAGTGAATCAAGCGTTCAAAAATTTTCGAAAAACAAGGTAACAAGGATATGGGTCTGCAGTTTTCGAAATAATGAGGGTCATCTTTTTTGTAAATTGGAACTACTTTGGCAATCTTGAGGGAATCAGGAAAAATACTATTAATAAACGAAGAATTAAAAATATGGCAGAGAGGACCTGAAATAGAATTCGAAATATTTTTAATAATAGAATTTGAAAATCCATCATAGCCAGAACTTTTGTTTTCTTTTAAATTATTAATAAGGTCATTAATTTCATTAACGGAAATTGGATTGAAAAAAAAGAGTCCTTAATGGGCACTGGAAGAAATGAATTGTAGGTTTCCACTCCAATTGGTTTGACAATACTATTTGCAAGGGTTGACCCTATATTAATAAAGTAATCATTAAAGTTATTAGAAATAGTAAAAGGATCGGATATTTTGCAATTATTATAATTAAAGTATGAAGGTAGAGATATTTTAGTCTTCTTACCAAGGACAGAATTAATAGTTTGCCAGGTCTTTTTAAGATTAGATTTATATTGGTTAAATTTATTTTTATAATAATTAGATGCGGAGATACGAATAAGGTTAGTCAATTTATTACGATATTTTGAATATTTGATTTTATCAGAGTCTTTACCAGTTTTGATATATTTTTTATATAACTTATTTCTGGTGTCAATAGATTTAATAATAGCATTGGTGATCCACGGTTTGCGGTCTCTACGAAATTTGCGCCTATAACGGTATGTTTTAATATTTTTATTTATCATATACTTAAGTTTGTCATGAAACAACTCATAAGCAAGATTAGGATCAAAATTGATAGAATAAATGTCAGACCAATTAGTGTTGAGGAGATCCTCATTTAGGGCAGCTAGTGTGTTAACATTAATTTTCTGCAAATAAATATACTTAGAGTTGTTTTCATTTAAGGTAAAGGAAACTGTAGAATGAGCAATGGAAAAAACAGGAAAATGATCAGAAATATCCGAGTACAGTATACCAGGCGAAATTTTAAATTTAATATCATTACAAAAAATATTATCAATTAGTGTAGCTGTCGTTTTGGTGATTCTTTTGGGCCTGTTTATTAATGGATAAAAATTAGAATTAAACATAGTACTAAGGAATTCACTAGTTTTAGTGTGTGAATTGCATTTTAGTAAATCTATGTTGAAGTCACCACATAAGTAAGCAATTTTATTTTCTTTATTAATGGTATCAAGAATACTAGAGACCTCCGTATTAAATAAACCTAAGGGAAGCTGAGGTACACGGTAGATTACACCTAGGATAAAGTTTTTAGGTTTTGCATTAATTTCAATAAAAAGGGATTCGGAATCAGATGAAATAATACAACTGAGGTCATTACGAAGGACATATTGAAGCCTCTGGTCTAGGTATATGGCGACACCACCCCCTGATCTCTCGGATCTCGAAACGTGTAATAGTTTATAACCAGGTATATTGTAAAATGCAAAATTGGTCTTGGTTGAATTAAAATAAGTTTCAGTAAAACATAATGCAGTAAATGAATGATTAATCGCGCTTAAAAAATTGGTAGTATCCTGGAAATGTTTAACCAGGCTACGTACATTCATATGGAATAGACTAAATGATGAATTTACATGCTTAAAATTGGAATTAAATATATCAATAAAATTATAGTTGCATGGATCATTATTATCTTGATAAGAACCATTATCAAAGTCATTAAGGCCACTTATGGAAACATCGAAGGGATTTAATATAAGTGATTGAAGTCTATCAAAGTCTATTTTTTGGTCCATAAAAAAACTACTAAGTTCATTTAGGAATTCTTTATCGTCGATAATATTATTCAATGGAAAAATAGTACCAGTACAAGAGAAACATATCCAGTTCTTATCATAGTTGGCACAAGAATTATGAACGGGTTTACCACACACTACGCATCTAAACAAGCACGTGGTTATGCTTTTGTTACATAAAACACATACCATTAGAAGTATCCTATATGACTGAAGGAAAAAAGTACATGCATTATGAACAATAAAGATCTGGATATTCTGAATGAATATAAAAATAAAAAGTTAACAAAACAAGAGGATAAATAAGAATAATAGATACAAACTGAAGACAAATAAGTGAAAATCATTCTAACCTACAATAGTAGTATACACAGCGGGTTTTAGAAGAGGCTAAATATGGGAGAAAGCGCTAACGCTCCCGAATATAATTTGAATTTAAAATATCATCAATACCAGATAACTTCATAAGAATAGGCAAAAACAATTTTAAATTACACTTCGTTAACTACAAGTAATCAAAGTACCTAATGTCCAATTTCTTAATCCTGAGAAGCTTTGCCGCACCATAGAGGCCATCATGGACGCACATTTCATGGACCGTCACCCTTATTGAAGTCATAGGCCCCTCCGCTGATATTTCGCCATTTACCAGCAACAAATCGAAGTTTGACTCCTTTTTGATAAAGTATACGAACTTCTTGACTCCATTTTCTTTTCTCTGCCAGGTCAATATGTGTTAGATCGTCAACAATATATACTGAGTTATCCTGCAGGGCCTGTCTTCTTTTTTTCATAATTTCGATCTTATCTTTGTAAGATAGGAATTTCACCAACATGTGTTGACGGTTGGCATTCGGATTACCATCTCTGTGTGCACGCTCAATACATGCCTCAAACTGAAACTTCTCTCTTAATAAAGATTCTACTTTAAGTATACAGTTTTCACCATCAGTTTTTTTCATTCCAATAATTCTTATGTTGTTTCTTCTTGAGTACCGCTGTGTTCTATTAAGCTCACTCTTAATTTTATCCATTTCAACACTTACTTGCTCTAATTCAGCCTCCAATAGTTTCAGTTTCTTGTCCTTTGCTTTTCCTGACCTTTCTAACTCAGCTATTCGTTTGGCATTCCATTCAATGGATTCAGATAATTTATGTTCAACAGCTTTCTAATCAATTAATCAATTTCTCTAGTGACTGCTTAACGAAGGATTCAAAATCATCGTCTTCACCGACAGGCTGCTTCGAAGCGGTTCTTTTTGGTTTCTAGCTCATTATTATGCTAAATTGGGAGCTATGCAGCGCATACGTCCGTTCACAACAATGCCATCTGATTGATTTATTACTATTTAGTTTCGTGCTACACATACATGGTGCAGCACGATGGTAATGAAACCAGAGCGAATTAAAGACAAAAAATGAGAGGTTCAACAGTAGCTTTGATTAGACATATTTATTACTATTTAGTTTCGTGCTACACATACATGGTGCAGCACTCTTCAGATAAAATAGTCTAATGACTAAGATTATCACAGATTGATTAATTGTAAGACTGAGCATGTGCAGAGTAAATTCGGTAGTTGAAAGGCAGCGGTACACTGTGATCATTAAGTGATTAACAAAGAATTAAATGACAATGAATGATAAACTTTATAATGGTCGTAAATTGCACTAGAGTTTGGTTGGGTGAAGCAGTGTGATTGTTGTACCGGGTTTTAAACGCGTTTTTTGTGAGTCCTACATAAGCGGAGACACGTCCGCGTACTAAAAGTAAATTCGTTACGATAACACGACGCGGCAATTTATTTTTAAGTATTAAATTGCGCTTGACCGTGTCAAAGGTGAAATGAAGTAAACAGAGCTCTCGGTAAAACGGCATGTCCTAAACCGAAATAGCGATTTTTTTTTTAAGGGTTTAGGCCTAGGCCGACTTTTTGGCAATTGCAAAAATGTTATTATTATAAAAATGTCCTGTCTGCTTCACTTTTCTAATGGCTTATGTTTTCTCTTGAAATACCCAGTATAACCAGTAGGCCTAGTAATAATAGGTACTTTAGCATTGATTTTTTCAATTGATTGATTATTGTATATGCTGTTATTCCACATCCTTCTGATGATGCCTATTAATTATACCAGGTTTTCCATAAAACATCATGATTGTACAGTAGCATTATTTTAAATATACAGCTCTTTTCTTACTTATACCATGGCGGAAAGTTCATGCTTACATGATTACAAAATAATTACACACTTTAAATGTAGTGTATCAATACAGTACTTTTACAAAAGAAAAGTTATATTGAGTAATAATTTAAATTAAAGTTTTCAAATGTTTTAGTACCACTTATTGATATACTCTAAGTACATTATATTCAGTTGAGTTTCAAATTTATGTTTATTTGTATGACATGTATGGCAAACACAAATAAAGAGAGGCAGGCAATTTTTCAACATTTATAACCTTTATTCTTTCATCTTCGAAAGGAGAAAACAATGATAAGTCACAAGAGGTATGGTGGATCAAAACTTGGACAATTTTTATTTCTGGATGCTTTCATTTAGGCAACATTGAACCATAAGATAGAACAATGTTTATACAGTACAATCTCTATTATTATTATTATCATTATTATTATTATTATTATTATTATTATTATTATTATTATTATTATTAATTGCTATCTCTTATTTTATACTTATGTTCTGAAGTTTAAATATTTTTAATAAATCTTAAACACACACTCTATCCTTTTTAATAGTGGCATATTATGCTATTATAATGTTATTTACTGTAATAATAATAATAATAATAATAATAATAATAATAATAATAATAAATAAATAATTTATTGATGTATGTACTGTATATAATTTTTATACAGCATTTATATTATATTTTTAATGGTTATTTAAATTTCAGTAATTAAATTATTGATAATTCTTTGTATTGTCCCATTCAAAATACCCAAAAATCCTAACAATCATTTTTGAAATTATCTCATTTGAAATAAGAATAAATTAACAACATAGAAATGAGTATATTTAATAAGTGATCTTTTTCGTAATTTTAAATGAACAATACATGTTTAATCTTTACAGATCTGTATATATTGGCATAACAAAGTACCATTCGAGTTCCCATTGCGGTTTCCTTTATCTGCAATAAGTGATCTCTGTTGAATGTAAAGTGATTGTGGCTCAGGATAAAATCAATTATAGAGCACAAGTCCTTAGCGGATTTAGTAGCCGCATATTTCTCAATAAACTTTTCACAAGCCTGCAGTCCTTCCTTGAGAGGGATATTGGTATACAAAGACGATACGTCCAATGTGACAAGTTGAGTTTATTCAAAACATCAGTGGTGTCCTGGGTGTAACTATTAATGTTGTGAACCAAGGAATTAAGAACAGAGTCAATGTATCCGGAGAAATTTTCCGTCAGCGTTCCGATACCAGATATGATAGTTCTGCCAGGAGGTGTAATTTTCATAGATCTTGCCATGTCATAAACAACAGATGGTTCGTGGTCAGTATAGGTAGTGCTGTCCATAGTGGCATTAATGATCGATGGAAGTTTATGTAACTTCGGAAGGCAATAAATCAGTCCTGGTTTAGCTTTGTCGGGAATCAGTTGTCCAATGTGTTGTGAAGTGTCCTTATTCAAATTTCTTAACATAGTCTTTGCTTCCTTCGTGAATTTATTTGTAGGGTCGGATGCGAGACGTGCATATATGAAGTGTCATCAGAAAGTTGACGACTAATTTCATTAACATATTCTACAGTGTTCATAATGGTGATGGTTCCTCCCTTGTCTGCTGCCTTAATTACAATATCAGTGTTTTGTCTGAGTTCTTAGATCGCTTTTCGTTCGTTCCGTGTTAGATTGTCGACGGCCGAATGTTTATTGGCATTGCAAATGTTACTGATTATGAAATTGTCCAAATGTGATTTGGCAGAATTGACGAAACTGTCGATGTACGGATTCCTATTCGCAGGTGGATTGAACGGCACATTAGATTTTTTCTTGTTAGTTTTGACTGCAGCTGATACTGTGTTAGTAGTAGCACTTGAATCTTTGCGGTTGAATTCATCAAGGTCAGAGCAAAGATTAATAGCATCAAGCTGTTTGGTTGGGCAAAAGGGCAGGCCCCTCTGAAGTACTGATGATTGTTCTTTGGTGAGCGTATGGGATGACAAGTTCGCAATACTGGTTGATGCTGGCTGTTGAGTATGGAACGCCAAAAGGACAAAATACAATTGGCAGCAGTGCAAAACTGAGAGTCAGCAGCTCAAAACTGAGAGTCACCAGTGCAAAACTGAGTGTCAGCAGCGCAAAACTGAGAGTCACCAGTGCAAAACTGAGAGTCACAGTGCAAAACACAGAGTCACAGTGCAAAACTGAGAGTCACAGTGCAAAATCGAGAGTCACAGTGCAGAACTGAGAGTCACAGTGCAAAATTGAGAGTCACAGTGCAAAACTGAGAGTCACAGTGCAGAACTGAGAGTCACAGTGCAAAACATTGGTGGCAATGCAAAACACCAATGGCAGTGCAACTCAAGTGGACGACCTCTATTTTGAATTAAAGTTTCACAGCTTTTTTGGACGGTGTCAACAAGTAAAATGGATGAAATTTTGAAGTCACTTGGGCACTCCTTAGTGACCATTGACAATTTTGAAAGGGGGGGGGGGGGTGCGTATAAGCGTTACAATTAATACAAAAATTAAGTGTTTGAAATAATAAACAGTGGGCTATGGAGAAGGCTAGTAGTAGGTACATGTGCCCGGGCTTGTCAAAAAAACAAGGCATAAGTCTAGTTATATACCTAAATGCCTCGACTTCGTCGGCTTCTCAAGAAACATTGTTTTCCTAAATAAATTGCACTGCTGACTCTCAGGTTTGCACTGCTGACTCTCAGTTTTGCACTGCTGACTCTCAGTTTTGCGCTGCTGACTCTCAGTTTTGCACTGCTGACTCTCAGTTTTGCCCTGCTGACTCACAGTTTTGCACTGCTGACTCTCAGTTTTGCGCTGCTGCCAATTGTATTTTGTCCTTTTGGCGTTCCATAGTTGAGTAGGCGTTTCTGCTATGTGTTGTGGAAAGTGATTAAACAATTTCACATTTCCGACAATGTGTTTGAGTACAGGTTCTGAGCTGGCAAGTTTCTTGATCTTTACATATTTTCTCAGTAGATCTTCATGTAGTTCGTTCTCATAGGTTTTGCCGAGGAAACATTCGATTTGTTTATAATCAGTAGGTGTAACTAGTCATGACAACTTTGACAGAGAGTTCGAAATGTTTAGTTTGATTCTGCTGTGTTCTGCATAGGCATAGTCGGTTGCTTCTCTTCTGAGTTTTTGACTGGTGACTTTGCAAATATTGTTAGTCCTTGTTGGGTTGGATGATGTGCAGCGGATTGGATTTTTGATTTGCAGACCTTTCGGTATTATGTCTAATTCCTTACATTGAGAGGAAGATGATATCAGATCTTGTGCCTAACAATAGAAGGCAGTGATATAGTATACAATCAGAGGGTCTATATAATAGCAATGTAATAAAAGAACAAAAGCAAGCGGCGTAAATGCAAAGAGACAATAGATTATAGCTGAAATAAGAAGAAATCAATCGTCTATAGTCAATGTCTTCACCTTAAGCGCATATGCCCCGACCCAAGTGATTATCATAACCAAGTTTCTGTTCTGACTTCACATTTTATGAAATGCAACTATCCATTGAAAGTTTTCAAATCAGCAATCAGTCGAACTGCCAAGAAACGTCGACAGGATCTCCTTACATACAACAAGAGACAGAAGTTAGACCGAACCCCGTTAGTATTTGACTTTAATCCCCAGATTTCGCATCTCAGTAACACTATCAAACGAGACTAATAAATACCCATCTATCAAGCGACAACCTGTCCTCGCTCAACGTCAACACCCGAGCCTGAAATCATTGTTAACTTCATCCAGACTACCTACTAACATCACCGCCATTGAATTTGGAAACACTACTTGTGGCAAAGCCAGATGTAAATTATGTGAAATTATAACGACGGACACTCCATTTATTATACTTGGGGCTAATCGTTCGATTTCTAGATTAGACTTCGGATTCACTTGAAGTTGAATCAGACAGTGCTGCAATGTGCAAACTTTCAACAGCAACTTTTCTATATTTAGTTGCATCAAAATGGCTTGTTGATGTACACTTTTCAAGTGTCATGCGGAGCATTTGTGAATGTTGATCTGAAAAATTTGCTGAAGTTTTAAAAGTTCTAATAAAAGTAAACAAATGCTGGTTATGTTGTATGTGAACGTCCCATAGTTTCCCAAATATAGAATCAAGATGTTCAAAATTGCTATTTTCAATTAAATAGCTATAAGTGTAATTGTTTTGGGAAGTAATCTTAAATTCTTCTTGAATGTCATAAATGTTAACTAAATCAATTTTCTTTATAATCGCTTTACCTTTTAAAAACTCTTTAATCTTAGTGTATATGAATGACAAATGTTGAATGAGAAGCAGTCTGTTTTAAGGAGTAGTTAAAATCCTTTATTATAATGTGTGCCGTATAAGACCCTCGGAAGAGCAGTGTTTTTACTGACAGGGCTACCCTTACCGAAGAAAACATAATAAATAAATAAATAAATAAATGAATAAATAAATAAATAAATAAATAAATAAATAAATAAATAAATAAATAAATAAATAAATAAATAAATAAATAAATAAATAAATAAATAAATAAATAAATAAATAAATAAATAAATAAATAAATAAATAAAGAAATAAATAAATAAATAAATAAATAAATAAATAAATAAATAAATAAAAATTTATTATTTATTAAAAATCCTTTATTATAATGTGTGCCGTATAAGACCCTCGGAAGAGCAGTGTTTATACTGAGAGGGCTACCCTTACCGAAGAAAACATAATAAATAAATAAATAAATAAATAAATAAATAAATAAATAAATAAATAAATAAATAAATAAATAAATAAATAAATAAATAAATAAATAAATAAATAAATAAATAAATAAATAAATAAATAAGCAAGCAAGCAAACAAACAAACAAACAAACAAACAAACAAACAAATAAATAAATAAATAAATAAATAAATAAATAAATAAATAAATAAATAAATAATGCATCACAAAAAGAAACCAATTATCAATATGGCAAATTGATTTTTTTTTAAGGTCATTATATAGTAAAATGAGAGGTAATTCATTGAAATTGGACATTTAAAGCTAAATTATTGGAAGGTGAAAGTACAGTACTCAAGATAAACATGATTTTAAATAATTGCCTTTCAAAGTTATCTGTGCATACATTGTTTAATAGAATGAACTATGAAAAGTAACGTTAAATAAACAATTTGTTAACCACTTCCAGAACTAATACTTTTCGACATGATTAATGAGACATTAAACTGTTGATCTATAGTGAAAAACAAATTTGAATTTTTAGGCAATTTTTTGAGCTCCAATATTTTATAGCTCATTTACTGAATACTGGACTGTGCGACAACTTAAACATTTCGCCACAACATGCCTCATTTGTCGTATATTTTACTATTTGTTCTGGTAACCGTCATGACTTTACTGTAGATGTGTATAAGAGACAGCCCCACCCATGGCAAAAGGGCATAACTGACATTTTTGGCGGAAATGAGTTATATAGCCTAGTGGGGCCAGTACATCATGTTACACATGTTGACACAAAAAAATTGTAAAAAAGTGTCCCCTGTGGTAGATAGGGGCATGGCAAAAGGGCATAACTACACAATTTTCAGTAAATTCCCAAGGCAAAAGGGCATAACTGCAAAGATAGGCTGTGATACGCTGAAGCGTGACATTCTTTCAACAGCCAACCAATCAGAAGAGAGCTTTGTCCCTGGTTACAATGAAGGTTGCATGTTAAAGCCCCATTCCCGGCAAAATTTCACTAAAAACTGACTTTTTTTAGAAAATATGCATTTGCATTACTCCAATTATTATAAATCATGGAAAAATACTGGCATGAATTTTAGTTTTACGCAAAAGAATAAAAAAAAAGAGAAATACAGATAAAATATTACCATTTTCTCGACGAATTCATCGTTACTAGGCAAATTCAGAGGTTGTAGATCGCATCCACTGGAATACTCTCGCTTTTATGTATACTTTATACAGTCAATAAAGTGCACCCTCTCTAGTGTGATTAGTTTTTGTACTTCGCATCTCGCACAATGCGTTCGTTCGGTTAGGTTGAGATATGTTTAAGTGTCAAAATCTCAGTCAGAATCAGTTTTTTAACAAATTTGAAATAATTCCTATGAAATATTATATTACACAGGTGTCATTACTAGCAACGGAAAATATCATGTCGGCCGTTTTTATGTGTGATAAAAACAGAACCTAAATAGAGGTAAGGCTAGGCCTAACCTAGCAGCGTTGGATAGGCTAATGTTTTCGGCGCCTACGATATTTCTTCTCACGACCTGTCGCAAAATCAAACATGAAAATTCATCCGCATTTATTTTTTGTGTGGAACACAAAAAATCAAATTTCAGTCTTATTTTACATATTTTTCGTTCTTAGGAATGTCTAAATTCTGTTAAACTAGCAATTCCGTATTATATTTATAAATCTTTATAACATTATACAAAAATTATATATTTTTTTTTTAAATTGAAATTTTGCCGGGAATGGGGCTTTAAGTTGTATTATTTTTATTATTCTTACTGTTTGTGTACTCACAATTTGTAAATAGAAATTGGTTAAATAGTATGATTCTTGACAGTAGCATATGTCTAGTTAATGTTAACATTAAACATGCTATGTAATCTTGCCTTACTTTGAATGGTAACAGTTTAATACTATGGAAATAAACTATAGGAAAATATTAACTGTTTAATAAAAATAATTAACCATGGCAGAGTAACAATTCACATTTTAACTAGAAATAACAGTGACAAAGAGGGACAACTAAAACGATTATTTAGCAAATAACTATGGCAAAGAGGCACAACTACAACATTTATTTATAGCAAATGACAAAAAGGTATAAATGCACAGTTTACTCAAATCAATCGGACTGTGTTCACTAAGCAAACAACAACTTACTTTTCCATCTAAATCTATATATATATATAATACTTTTTCAAAATATTTTATTAGAATATAAAAAATAATATTCGTAATCATTTCATTATTACTTGAATTTGGATCATAGAGAAGAATTGCTTATAATAATAATAATAATAATAATAATAATAATAATAATAATAATAATAATAATAAT
>NW_022732870.1:75742-78695 GCF_011630105.1 Anneissia japonica
CATAGAAACAGTCACATGCGCATTCTAACTAAATTCTATTTCATATACGCATACGCATGCATCCTTCACGCAGTGACGTAACGCCTATGCGCTCTTGTGCAGGGCCCAAACCCCTAGGGGTCCATGAGACCCCCTACCCACAGGGTCCTCGATCTAGCACCTTGAGCCAAAAAGGCTTTGTTGATACATAATAGCATACTAATTTTAATTCATTTTCTTGTTTGTATACTTGGTTAGCCTATACATGGGTTTTTAATCGTTTGTAATTTTAGTATTTATTATTTAATGCGTTTCTTTGGTATTATTGTACATTTATTTTATATTTTATACATGACTAACATATGAAATCATATATTGAATATTATTTTTGAATAATCTGACTCAAAATTGCGTTGAAAGGAACTAAACTGGGTACTTATATCCTTTTGCCAAAGAAGAGACATTATTTGTCTATTTGAATACATTAACCATGAAATCAAATACTGAAACACATTTTAGGGCTAAATAAATTACACGTTTTGCTTAATATCTCCAAAACAGCAAATTGTCAGTTATGCCCTTTTGCCATGGGAGGGCAGTTTACATTTAGGCTTACTGTGATTAAGTGATTTCATTCTTGTTATCCCAATGCGTTATGGTCATTAAGTCCTCTAGAAATCTTAGTGAGTCGTCTTGAGTTTGAATTATGCGAAAGAGGATTGAATCATCTGCATAAAATGATACCGGTGTACTATAACTGACATATCCTCTGAAGGGAGCTTATTATTAGGCCTATTGATACAGGCCCGTAGCCATGGCTCTTCCAAGGTGTGGGGTGTAGTGGTTTCTGAGCGTGAGGTCCACGGTCGAAGCTACGATGGGGTCTGCGAAACCCCCAAAGCAAGGGGATTTATGTGCTTTATGATTCTAAGCCTCCATGTTCTAAATAATGCTATAAAAGCAGCTTGTTTGAAAAGTTCTTTGGTGGGTCTGCAGTGCATTAGTTGGGTTTTGGGACTTATTTTGGAAATGTGAAGAGTGGGTTAGCCGGTGTATCCATCAAACTGCTAACGCGATTTTCCTTCTGGTTATTGGATACGGAATCAATCATACACAACATGCAACCTCCTCCGCTGCCAGATACCATAGCCCTGTTTGTACTTGCAACGATAACGATAAAAGCTAAAAAGCAATTGTTCAGGCCTATACGGAAAATAAGGAAAGCTAGCCCTTGTACAATAGGACGATTGGATAACGATTTTATAACAAAATATTATTTTGGACAAATCAATTCAATCATGGAAAAACGATAAACGATTTTATCTTTTTTCCCCTCCCGTGCTTCTATAGCTTACATACTGTATGTAAGCTATAACAATAAGAACAACATGTAGCGTGGGAACCAGTACGCATTTCATCGAAAAAGGTAATTGGTATATGCCAAGTATAAATATTTTTTGTGATAAGTCGGCCCTTATTGAAATTAGAATGAATATTAAAGGATGAGTCTCACCCATTAAATGGCTACATAACTTTAATTTTATTCATACTACATGCATGTCAGCTCTAGAATAATCAATTCTGCTTTCCATTTAGTTAAATTAGTTAAGATTGTGTGAAGTGTACTGATATTGTTTTATTGTATAATCACAGGAATACAAATTTTATGTACCGTATATTTTCATATTGACAATAAAATTAACCTTGAACCTTGGAATTTTGCGACTCGAAAATCTCAATTCTGGTGGTCAAAAGGTCATCAACCAAGGATAAACGTCTACAAAACCTCTGCGATACAGCATTGTTGCTCGCTGTCTGATTTTGAAGAACACATTGACGTTGAGATAGTATAATACTAATACATACACCAAGTATCGCAATGCACGCCATCGTGTCGGGATTCAATATTTTGACATTAATTATGCCATCATCAGGAATGAAAAATTATCCATATTTGCAAGCTTATATGCACAAGTACCAGGGACATATCCAGGGGAGCCGTGGGAGCCGCGGCTCCCCCCCCCCCCCCCCCCTTTGTACACAGTGTTAAAATTTTAAAGCTTGTTCTTGCTAGATACCAATTCTTTCCAAGGATCACTCAAAATACATACTTCTAATCTATGTAAATATGCATCAGCACACGTTATACATACGCCTACTATAAAAAGTACCGTAATAATAATAATAATAATTATGATGATGACAATGATGATGGTGATGACGATGGTGGTAATATGTACCCCCCCTATCCAAATTTAAGCCTGAGAGTGTAATTTCTGGCCATCTAGAGGTGTCCTAATCATAAATTTTCTTACCTCAGCCTCAACCATGGTGCGGCTGAGGTGGGTGGCTCCTCAATCTGTAAAAGTCTCTCACTGGGTCACCTCTCTGTTGAATTCCTTGATCCACCACTATAATTATTGCTAGGCTTAATATTATTTATAATGCGTTTATTGCATTTTTCACTTTATCATCTCAGAACAGCCCTAAAATAAAAACTTTCAGAGCGCGCTACTTTCCCTGGGGCTTCTCCCATGGGACCCCCCCCCCTGTTGTGCACTGTTGAGTGTGATTTGGTTGGAATCCAACCCACGACCTCCAGATAACTAGACTGGCGGGTACCATACCACTTGACCACCGTTCGAGTTATTTAGGATTATTGTCTTGTTCATGTGTTGTTACTGCATTATTGCTATTGCTACTACTAACGTTACAGTAATGCTATTTCTATTGCTATTGCTACTTTTGTTTAAGTATTCATTCAATGCAATATCCCATTGAATCTGTAGAGTTATAGGTCCAGTTGGAATACAATGGGACATAGGGATGAGCCATTACAACAGTGAGTTCACCGCCAGGCCGCTACAACCCCGTAAGAAGCAACAACCGTTGAACGACCACCACCGTAAAAATAACCCACATCCAGAATACGTGTACCACCTGCGAAGGATGCATAATCAAGTAAGGTCATATA
>NW_022732870.1:81522-84226 GCF_011630105.1 Anneissia japonica
GGTTAGGCTTATGTGGGCTGGGATTTGCAACAAGGTCTTACTAGGCCTCTATACTATAGTAGGAGGCCTGGTCCTAGTCTAGGCCTATAATATAGTAGAGCGCCAGGGCCCCAGGCGCGGGCGGCCCCGGCATTGTACTTTAAAAAAATATAATATAAACTATAATATCGTAGTTTCATTCAATGGGGCCCCGACAGTTTTAAACAATAAAAGCTGGGTTCTGATGTTTGAGATCATGCTTCTGATTTTGTGATCAATCTGCTTTGCAAATTGATCACACAGTTAATTTTTCAATCTCCAGCAAATTTTAAATAGCATCCTCCTTTTGGGAATGTAAGGAAATAGATATTGTAGTGCTTTTCTTTGTTGGATCGATTGTAACTCTTGATTGTAGCAACCCCAAAACGAATGGCACTTCAGAAATACAGTACAGTATAACAATTATTCTCTCAAACTTTATATCCTATCGTGTTGTTTGTGTTTTAAGTTAACTTTATTTATTATTTTTTTAAGCGTACAGGTTTGGAATATTTTAAAATCCTTAAGTTAAATTATTTAAAGTTTTCTTTTTATTTTCAATGAAAAATAAATGCGATCGTTAATATCGATCTTGGTACAATGTAAACCTGTATTCATATGACTATTATACAGAATTTTACTACCGTATATTATAGGCCTAGACTAGGACTAGGCCTCCTACTATTGGTTTTTGATTTACGTTTTGGAATAGAATTTGGAGAGGGCGTTTGATCAAGTTAGACCTACGTTTTGAATTTGAATTACATTTTAAAGAAATTAGAATTAGGTTTTCAAAAATTAGAACTTCATTTTGGGAAACTAGGTACATTTTGAAAAATTTACGCCTACGTTTTGATAAATCAGACATTGAATTTTGCAATTACATTTTGATTTTAACATGGACTTTTGCTGCGTATGGCACCCCATACTACCGTAGCTAAACAAAGAACAATACAGTAATAGAGAATACTCGAGCGTAACGACGTTGTGAAGCGCCTGCTCTTAACGAACTCGAATCGAGAACAAATATGGGACAAAAGGGCTTAACGTATATAGGGCCTAAAATCTGGAACGATATCAATGTAGAATTAAGACTCAGTAATAGTATTTATAAATTCAAAAAAAATTTAAATAACCATTACTATGAAAACTATAAGTGTAATGCAAACCTTTGTATAAATAATTGTGCTGTATGTAATCATATTTAACTTTTCTTCAGAATTTTCAATGACTATTGTTACTTTATTTATAAAATTTATTCTTTTGTGATATAGTAGTTAATTTTATTTCATAATCAATGGGCGCCCGTTATAAAGCTTGCTTGTTGTGGCGACCCTTTTTCCACTTTATTCAAATGTTCTGTCTATGTATTTTGTATTGATATTGATGATGTGATGTGGAAATAAACTTTATATTGAATTGAATATTGAGTCAATCCGAGACGGCCCGAGTGGAGTTTCATGCAAATGTTTCGTACGGAAAAAAATCGCACGCAGGTCATGTCTTGCGGAAGAAAACAATATCATTGAAATCCTCATCAGTGACTCCTCGGCAGCGTCAATAGAATCCATTAAAAAAAGTGGAGCACTTTATTAATGATAGGCCTATTATGGTAGCAGCATACATTATCTACACCCTGTATATTGAATTTAATTTTACTCCCTGTAATTGTTAAGAATCATGGTCTAATATCTCTCAATCCACAAGTGAGAGTGGGGTCTTGGATTAGCTTGAATGGTATGGGACATGGTTAGGAAAAATATTAAAATATTTCGAGAGAATGAAATAACATTTCGAGGGAACGAAATAATTCGAGGTAACGAAACAATATTTCGTTCGAACAAAATAATATTTCGTTTGAGGTTCGAAATCATTTCGAGGGAACAAAATCATTTCGTTCAATCGAAATATTATTTAGTTCTCACGAAATATTATTTCGTTCCCTCGAAATATTAATTCGTTCCCTCGAAATATTATTGCGTTCCCTTGAAATACGGTAATAGTTTGTTCGCTCGAAATAGTATTTCGTTCCCTTGAAATAATATTTCATTCCCTTCTCTGCTAATACTTACAAAATGATAATAAATGTTGTTTTAAATATATGTTCCCATAATTATTTCAATCCACGAACTTCTGCTTTTTCAATCCATTTGATAATATATTGAAATGAAATGTAATTTCACATAAAGACTATAAATAAATATAGCTAAAGGAAAATACTAAAATAATACTATTTTAGGCAATAAATATACATGTATCATTGTTATAATTATACTTTCAATGGTTAATGAGATAATGTATTGAAATGAAATGTACATTCATATAAAAAACAAAAGATAGATATTCAACTAAAGAAAAAAAAGCTATTTACAGGTGTTATTGTTATAATTATAACTATACTTATGATTAGTGTGCAATAATGTATGTGACATAAAAACAGTAAATAAGCTTAGAAAGATATTCAGCTAATGAAAAAAAGGTGATGAATACCGTTAAAGAAAATTAAAAAAAAATAAGCAGAGGTAAATATTCAAGTAAAAAAAAGCTATAGTATTTTCAGGTAATAACTATACAGGTGCTGTTGTTATAATTATACTTTTAATGATTAGTGTGCAACAAATCATGTGAAAATGTATTGAAATGAAAATAAGATATTCAGCTAATGAAAAAAAGTGATACCGTTAAA
>NW_022732870.1:84365-87456 GCF_011630105.1 Anneissia japonica
GATAAGTGGTATATTATTATGAAAGGCAAAAATTCGTTTTTGTAACAAGATTGTTACAATACTTGGCATTTTTTATAAACATATTTACTTGTTTTCCTGTCTGATTAACATTTCAATTTCCCGCATTATATGGTCTACAAACCTTCGTTGGTTATGTTTGAATTACGCCACCATAAATCCCTTTCATTACATATTTATAATTCTAATAGTTCATGCATTATTCATGATGCGTCCTTTTGGTAACTAGTATTCTCGCACATTTATTTTTATAGCCCATCGAGAACAAATCTCTCATTGGTTAAAAAGGACAACAAAAGTGTAAAAAAAATATGCATAACAATATCCACTTCAAACACGAGAGATTTTATGTCATTGTTCAAACAGTGTACCAGTCAAGATAGTTCTATTATTTGACATTGTAATAGCCTTGTGGTATTGTCAATCTCATTCGTGCGGTTTAAAGGTATACGCCTGCTGGACAGAAAGCGATTTTATTTGTCTATATAACTGTGGGATAATCGTAGCATTTGGAATTTATTTGTTGGTTCGCAGTGGACACACCCTGAAGCTGTACCAGTTGTACGATCAACATTGGTATAGCATTTCGTTTTAAGGGCCTTTATCAATAGCAGTAAGGGCATCAAGTATTATACTTTGTCATTTGTACACAATGCCAGAGAATCCGGACAGGTCAGGTCCAACATCGGTTCAGACGTCGGTAAGTGCGTAGCAGATTCATGGTTGCAAAATGGGGTTCTGTTAATCGTATCAAATATGAATAGTGGCGAGGCGTAGTTAATTCAGGCCTCATACAATAATTTTTTTATAATGAACAGTCGCAGCTTGCGTGTGGGACATGTTTACACGTCACCACAGCTTGGGTGTAGTGCCTCTCATTTATATGAGCAATAACAGCTTTAATCAGTGGAGTACTGGGAGTCTGAATTGGGGGTGGGGAGAGCGGGGGTGAATGTGAAGTGGGGGATCGATGATTGAGAGGCACTAGCTGGCAAACTGTAGTAATATTTTATCATCTACTTGAGCGTGATTTTTTTTTATTTATTTATTTATTTATTTATTTATTTTTTGCTCGAATAATTTTAATGGGAGAAACTGAGAGTGGAAGTATTTATTTAAAGCCGGGGGTGTGCCTTCCCACGCATCCCCGTAGCCGCGCAGCCGCGCCACTGATGTTGATGTTTTTACAAGTAGGCATTGAGCTAGATCAGTCAGTATATACCGCAAATTGAAGGAAAAACAATATTACTGTAGCTGGCCTCGGTGCTTATTAGGGAACTTGATCGACCCTCATTCACTACTTATCAATCCAATTATGTTAAATTGATTAACTATTAATATTAACGTTGAATATTAGATGTATTAAGTAGGTTTACTCATTATTTTCATATATTCTCTTTGTAAATAAATATCGGTTTAAAAGATAAAGGAAAACATAACATTCATGCTGTTTCATGATTCATGCTGTTTCATGCTCATGTTCACACTATCAAATTGTATGCGACAAATTTGGGTGGTGTACCCATATATAGCTATAATGATGTCCCAAATATGTCACATAAAATTTGATAATGTGAACAGAGCTTTGGGATAGTTTTTGATACGGTATTCGGATATCCTTATATGGATGCATAAGCGTGGACACTTAAACTAAACGCATTATCTACTAATTAATAAATGTTTCACATACATCACATTAAGGAAGTTTCGTAAGCTTGTGAAAAATTCCTATTGCTATCTGTTCCACTTGTGTGCTTCCAACGCTAGTTGTGTTATCGGCATACCGTATAGTGCGAAATTAATTGCCTGCAATCGGATTCAATTTTCAAGTCAAGCCACAAAGGCCTAGTTGATTAAGTCATCTGCATAGACAGGAGAAGATCCGGGGTTCGTTACCGGTAGTTGTTTGAAAGAAAGTGTCTACAGGTTAAATGTGCGTCTGCCCAAGGAGGTATTTTATACCTCCTTGGTCGGCCGTATACAGTAGGTCTCTATGGTCTAATGATATATACTCAGTGGAGGCGCCAGCGTGTGAAATCTGGGGAGGGGGCATGTGAGGGGCAAGGTATGATTTTGGGTGGGAAAGGTTCCTCGCGAGAGCAAAGTGGGCGTGGTCGGGTGTCGTTTAAAATGTTCCGATATAGCGGTCCAGGGAAATATATGACACTTTAGAGGTTTCAGAGGCGTAAACCGATGTTATTTATAGATAGTCTACTAATGTAGAAAATATTTATATAATTTTTTCTCCCCCACAAATTATGGTTTTTCTTCTTTTCTGGGGTAGGGGGCAAGCTGGGGGTACAAAAACATTTTCTGTTTATACTCGCCTTGATAGCGAGAGACTGCAGGTTCGAATCCCTGCCAAGACACTTTTTTTTCATACAACTGAGTCATAGTTGCCAACCGCCTCGCATCGTGTGGGACGGTCCCGCATTTCATCGTGATTTTGGATAAACACAAAAACACATGTGATCATATTTAGCACAAGTCTATGAGTGATAACGAATTATCACGAATTCAGAAACTGAAGAAATTGGTATTTAGAGATATAAAAACGGCCATGCAGTGACTTGAGTCATGGGAGAGTTTTCATTATCTCGTTCGAGAATCAGTTCACCGAGAAAATTTCTTTTTCCTACGTAATCGGAACAATTTCCAGCTATCTCGTTTCACATTCTCTGAGAACCGAACAATATGGTGACCTGAATTCGTTTTAACAGCTTAATGCTCAGATCGTCGGAGCGTCAGGGGGAGGGCTGCACCTCATCAAACCCCACCGGGGCTCCGCCCCAGAAACCCGGCGATGGTGTTGTCACTCGCGAATTGCAAATCTCTCAAATTGGTAATTATGCAACTGAATAAAGGAACATTTCGTTGAAGGGCTGTGCTTAACACGACTACAGTATAACATCTCGTGTTCATTTTTGAGCACTGTTATTATTGATAGTAATTGTTATTGTCGTGATGGAATAATAGACAATAACTGGATTTGCGTCATGAGAAACATGTATAGGTGTAATTTTGCCCTACCTGACGTGGAAATGTACCGAATACTCAGTACATTTGAAAACAA
>NW_022732870.1:87543-92473 GCF_011630105.1 Anneissia japonica
AACCTTGACTCAGAAGTACCGGGTTGGTGTCCGGCGGGGGATAGTTTTCCACCAAAGTTTTAACTGTTGTTTATTTTTTGTACTGTGATGGTTACTTTTGTTGTTGTTATTGTAATATGTGTTTGCATGACCATATTGTAAAACAGTGGTAAGATCTCGCCTGTATATGTTATCCTGCCTAAAGATGTTTGTTAAATAAAAAAATGGCTATGCAAATTCAAAATCAATTATTAACTCACAACCTGCAACAATCGGCTACTAAAATTTAAGACATAGCTATCATAATATCATAAACAGATGAGCTTTATTAGTCTGATACCGTATAATAGTAAATAAAACACGGGACATGAAGTAATTTAAAGACTAGTTTTATTGGCAATACGGTACACTAGCACACAGTGCGCTTAAAATCTCTCGAAAGCTTACCAAGGGGCAAAGCCACCGAAAAATATGACAATTTAGGGGTTTAAAATGCTTATTTAATCGATTTTAGTGTCTACTAATGTGTAGAAAACATATACATTTTTTTCTCCCCGAAGAATTGTGGTGTTTCTCCCCGACGAAAGGGGGAAGGTGAAACTCTTCCCTACGAAAGGGTAGGGGGTTGATGGGGATCTCCCTCCCCCACTGGCGCCACCTCTGATTGTTAGACTTCATACTTTTAGGGCTGAACTGTTGTGACGGTGTGCCATGTGAGCCACCGGTATATACATCAGCCAACCTTTTACATATCTCGACGAAATTATAACACCAATCTACATCGTTTTATTGGTGTGACGTCAACGATCAAGGGGTTTTTCAAGGTTTTTCAGCCATATGCTGTATTGCAG
Organism: Anneissia japonica; assembly: GCF_011630105.1. Taxonomy (NCBI): domain Eukaryota; kingdom Metazoa; phylum Echinodermata; class Crinoidea; order Comatulida; family Comatulidae; genus Anneissia; species Anneissia japonica. The sequence continues at coordinate 88,374 of NW_022732870.1, forward strand.
AAGTACTATTGATATTAGTGGCTTTTGTTCGAGTTAAAATGAGCGTAGGTCTTTTTTTGTTTGTCAGGATGACAACTACTTTCCCACTTGTTTAAGCTAGTAAATAAACATGGCGGTGACATGGACACATGATGATACAATATCAACATAATATGATATTGGTGCTTTTTAGCGGATTAAAAAATAATCTTTCTCTAACGACTAGACGCGATATGATTAGTTTCCCAGACCTACTTTAGTCGGCGTTTAATATTGCATTAGATTCGATTTGTTCTCATAAACGCATTAAGCCTCCTATTATCACTATTGACGCATTGATGTGAACGAGGAGTATTACTTGTTATCAAATAGTACTAGGCCTGTAAATTGCATTCTCTAGGCCCAGATGCTATGGGATGATAGATAAGCCAATCAAAATATAATTATGATAAATGTGAAGCCCTTTACTAAAAGCGTCTTTATCTGTGAACGTATCATTACACATTTCTTAAGTATATCTATAAGCCTAAGTAATTTTTAAACATTACATATTGGAGCACCAATTTTTTAGTCTATTCTAGGGTATCCCCAGCATTTAAAGCTACCTGTGTACTATCATAGAGATATATTAGGTTATTATAATGATACTGTAATACATCCGTGGTACTATTAGAGCAGCAGCATTGCTGGAAAGTTAACAAATGTTTGTGTGTATAGTAATGGTCTATGTACCTCTCTATGTAGGAAAATGGGAATCATCATTTAGCTAGACCTGCTTCTGAATTAACTCGACCAAACCTGCTGGAAAATGTTCGGCATGGTACCAGGTATCAGGAATGGCCACCGACAGACATTTTTAATGGTCGGTTGTACCCGCCGGACACCCCCTTATATGCCGCGCCAAAAATTGACCTAGATCAGCTTGTGTGTTAACCCAATAAAACCTACTGGAAAGTGTTCGGCATAGTTACAGGTATCATGAGTGGCCACTACTAAACATTTTTAATGGTGGAAATAATATTAGATTATTATTTGTTGATGCAGCACAACATATATATATATAGGCCGACCAGGAAATAGGTGTGCTATTTAGTCCAAAGTGTACCATGTTATAAAGGGATTTCCTGTTTCTTTTTTTAACACGGAAGCTAACTTTTTAAAATCACGTTTAATAACTCTTTAGGCTTCATTAGTATTTCAATTTGATCAAGAGTCAATCACTGATTGGATAAGCTTTTTATCATCGGCACACGTTTAAGGTGTAACCATACAAAACAAACCAAAAGCATAGTAGATAAACTTATGAAAACATTCGGTGGGAAATCTAGGATGAAAAATACAACGGGAAAATACAGCGACAAGATAGCCGGGGGAAATAGCAGTTGGAAAACAGCCTCAAGAAATAGCCTGGAAAATAGCTGGGGGGAAAAAAGAAATCCTCTAGTGGAAAAAAATTCGAGGCGAAAATTAGGTTGCAAGTGCCATAGTGCTGTTTTCTTCAAATTAAACATTAAACCTCTTTGATTTTGAGTCTACTCAATCATCAAATCTTCCCTGACTTTTTCAGGTATAGGCCCTACAGTATCTAGAACTTACAATAGTTGGCATAGTCGGGTTATTTTTTTAAAGATCTCAGTGGGTTGCGTCGATCCAAACCTAACGTACAAATGTTCATCTTCTATGCAATGCGTGATCGTCGCTTAAATGGTACCGTACTAGTGGACAAGGCTTGGGGTTTCATGTTTATATATTTACTTATAATGAGAAAATGATTTATCAAATGACTTACCCTTTTATTATTTTTTTTTTCATTTTTCACACTGAAAATTCCATTTGCTTGACGGGCTAAATTTGGCTCGACAGTCGCTTTTTAAGAACCAGGACTCTAGATGAAGAAATTTAAAATTGTGTCAGAACTTGTAGCGTTATTATAAACACAAAGTTTTTTTAGACATTTAATGCAATGTTTTATTACTCTGCGTTCTACTATCTACCGGTACCTTTTATTATCATTAGGGTAGATATTTTAAATAGTTTTTTTTTCATGTTATTGTGTAAACATGGACCTATTAATAAGATTACGACACCGATGACCTGTAAAAAGTAATATTAAAACTGAGAATTAAATGGCATAAAATCTGTGCTAGAAGGTTTTTGAAAGCAAACTTGAAACATCAAAGCTAGGTTTCGACCCTCTGTGTTTAAATCGAAAATCCACTTTGACCCTCCAACTGATTTTTATGCCCATCCCTACTCTAAATATTAAGAGTGGGTTTTATGGATGGAAGTGTGGGTTAATAATGGTGGGTGGAGAGCCATGAAATTAGGTTTAGACTGGATGGTAGCCTAAACTTTAAGGCTGGGTGACTCCACCACTTCCCCCTCCTCCATAACTACATCCCCGAACTTGCAAAATGTATCATTCAGTACTATATAATCTTTTATTATTTTTGGTAGTCAATATTGCAACAGTTAAACATCTAACAACGGGATTCTTTATACAGGATTGAAAATTTATAAATGTCTAATATGCACGAGTAGGCCTACAGTAGATTTCCCTTACAATTAAGATTCGTAACGGTACTGGGTATTAGTCTACAGGAGTTCGTGCTTCAAACAGGTCATTCCATTTTTAGAAGTCTTTTGATGAAGAAGGTGTACCTTTTTAGGAAGGGCTGCCTAGGCTAAAACTCACTCGGGCTATTTGAAATTGATTATAAGCTTGAATTGTTAATCATATAAATGTAAGGAATACTACAGAATGTTCACGTTTAGTTTTATTTACAAGTGGAATGATATAAATTGAAATTCAATGTTGTAATAGTTCATCTAATTTGCTTTCGAAAAGTCTAAAAACTCATTTATTACAGGAATGTTAAACTTGCCTTATTTCCTTAATTTATAGTGTTTTAGATAAATTTTGAGTTGGTGCTATATACATATTTTTGTTATATACAATTATTAGTATTATCAGATAATTTGATTAAAGACCAAAGTTTGTGATGATTTACTATCCATACTCGCGCCCAGTTCTTGAATATATCGTGGAACCATTCCAGGTGTCTTAACATTATTGAAGACATTTTTTGAGTTCATAATGTGCATTAAAATATTGTAAAGAAATATTTTACCCGCCAGACACCCCCTTATATGCCGCGCCAAAAATTGACCTAGATCAGCTTGTGTGTTAACCCAATAAAACCTACTGGAAAGTGTTCGGCATAGTACCAGGTATCATAAGTGGCCACTACTAAACATTTTTAATGGTGGAAATAATATTAGATTATTATTTGTTGATGCAGCACAACATATATATACTGTATAGGCCGATCAGGAAATAGGTGTGCTATTTAGTCCAAAGAGTACCATGTTAAAATGGATTTCCTGTTTCTTTTTTTAACACGGAAGCTAACTTTTTAAAATCACGTTTGATTTTTTAGTCTACTCAATCATCAAATCTTCCCTGACTTTTTCAGGTATAGGCCCTATCTAGAACTTACAATAGTTGGCATAGTCGGGTTATTTTTTTAAAGATCTCAGTGGGTTGCGTCGATCCAAACCTAACGTACAAATGTTCATCTTCTATGCAATGCGTGATCGTCGCTTAAATGGTACCGTACTAGTGGACAAGGCTTGGGGTTTTATGTTTATATATTTACTTATAATGAGAAAATGATTTATCAAATGACTTACCCTTTTATTATTTTTTTTTTCATTTTTCACACTGAAAATTCCATTTGCTTGACAGGCTAAATTTGGCTCGACAGTCGCTTTTTAAGAACCAGGACTCTAGATGGAGAAATTTAAAATTGTGTCAGAACTTGTAGCGTTATTATAAACACAAAGTTTTTTTAGACATTTGATGCAATGTTTTATTACTCTGCGTTCTACTATCTACCGGTACCTTTTATTATCATTAGGGTAGATATTTTAAATAGTTTTTTTTTTCATGTTATTGTGTAAACATGGACCTATTAATAAGATTCGAGTCACGTGTGTCAGTGACGTTTGAATGGGAATTTTAAAGGAGAAATTGTAACGTAACAGTTTATTCCATAAGAAAGTAAGAATATTTGAACCATGAGACAACACACAATAATACAGGTCTCTTATACACATCT
>NW_022732870.1:95677-100449 GCF_011630105.1 Anneissia japonica
AAATGATACTAATCAAACTCGAGAGGAGGAATGCGAGGCATTCGCAAGACTCAACAGCCTTAGATCGGGTATCATCTCCTGTCTCAAGTGATTCTGTGCTATGACATTATCATCATATTTCATTTTAACAAGGAGACTTTATAATTTCAGATATTCATTTATAAATAAGTTACATTTTTCAGTAATATATTCAATGTGTGGAGACATTCATGAGTTCAAGTTTAGCTATAAAGTTATGTGATTTGTCAGAGGCGGATCTAGAAGTTTTCTGAGGAGGGACACGATAGGGAGTCAGTCCATGTCCAGGTCAGTCCCACCATGGCTGGGGTGGAGGTGAGCAAATTTAAAGAGTGCAAGTGTAGAGGCTCGAAAATGGCATTTTCCCTCACGGGTCGTGAGCGTCTATTCTATGCGGGGAGTCGCAAAGCTCTAAGCCTAAACCCACAGTCTTCACATGCATTATATTATTTCAGGTATAGGCCTAATAAGAGAACAAATGGAAAATGGTTTATTAGTACACTTTTTCTTTTTTTTTTATATAAGAACCAGTAAAATTTTGCCCAGGCTCAGTGTTCTTATTTCTTGGCCGATTTCAGGCTCAAAATGTTATTATTTTGTTCTTATGTCACACACTTTTCAAATTATACAAAATTATTATTGTACCCAGTACTGTATATATACACTGTAATGGAATGTTAGGTAAAAGCGGCTGTGGGAAAAATGTCCCCAGAAAAAATCCCACAGTAATCCCCCAGTAAAAATTCCCCAAATGACAGGTAGGTACACTTACTGTAGTGTATTATAGAGGTATTACCTAGTCACACCTACTGCGGCTAGAAACAATATAGTTACATATAATATAAATCAAGATAGCCGTTAACACTGTTGAATTTAACATCAAAGAAAGGTAAATGCAGTGTTTGAATAAAGGACATAATAATAGGCCTACATCGCGTAGCATAGCTCTCAACGAATGTAGTCCTGTAAATAAATGAATAAAGAAATAGATAGCTCTCAACAAATATAGTCCTGTAAATAAATGAATAAAGATATATATATATATATATATATATATATATATATATTATTATTGATTGTAGACCACAATATTAATCACAATTATGTTGTTTTGATCGGATATTGTTACAGTTTACCCTCCAATAGACCGAGTTAGTCACGATTTCGCCGAGTGATTATTAAAGTTGTAAACATTACCAAAGAGCTATGATAATGCATTAAGCGGAGTCGAAAATGGTGTATATTAAATCTTCTAAAGTGTAATGAAGTTAGTTGTAGAGGGTACTTTTTTTTATAACAACGTATAGATTTTGAATGATTCATAGATTCATGAGATTAAGGTTGATTTGGTTTAAAATTCCATTCAGACTAAAAAAAATGAAGAGTTTTGAGAGACCCTCTAGGGCGACTCGACATAGCGCTAAGTAATCGTTGTTGATTTATCGATACCAAGATACTGTCACCAAGCATTTTGTTGAAATTTTTCTGTATGATATATTTAAACTGTTGGACAAACTTAAATTGCTGAATTGTAGAATAAGATGCTTCAGGGTCGGATAAAGCGAGGGGTGGGGGCACGTTGGCCGTTCCCCTTCCCCTTCAGTCCCCCCTAAAATAAAAGATAGGAAAAAAAATGTGCTGTTTTGATGTTATACCCACTCAGCAGCTTTGTTTTGGTGACTTACTCGGTCAAATCGACATAGGACCTGTAATTAGGTGATGGTTTCAGGGTTTGTCTCAAATTAGAGGGCTCTTTGAATAGAGTGGTCTAAAACAGGGGTGGCACCAGGATTTTCCCGAAAAAGGGGAGAGGGTAAGGGGGCGATATTCCCGACGGAAAAAAAATGTTGGTTTGCTTGGGTTGGTTTATGGGTTTCTAAGTCTTTATGTAATTGATTTTAGAGTATACTAATATGAAGAAAATGCATATACATTTTTTTCTCCCCGATGGCGGAGAGTGGGTGGAAACCATGCTCTCCCTGACGCCGGGGGTGTAGAGGCTGGCGCCTCTACTGGTCTCAAATTGGTGGGTGAACCTTTATTTTAACTGATGGAAGGTCTATACTGGTCTTACGGGTAGAAAGTGTTTCTTGTGACCACCTCCCCCTCCCGTCCCCAATGGTGCCGCCACTGAATAATAAAATATTCCCAATCTGCTTCGGTGGTTTTTTACTAATCTTTTTTAATCTTCCTGTTTTTTCGTTTTTGTTTTTTTTTTAATTTGGCTTGAAATCTCTTTTGATGCTACCTTCGGCCTCCCTGGTATTTCGTCTTAAAGACCCTAGTGTAAGTAAGACCTTTTTAGGACTTTTTTGGCTATCCTTGCAAATCCTTGAATTAATTCCACCATTTCCTTCATCAATCTTACTTGCACTTTTGTATTGGCCTTTTGCTTGTGTTTTTCTAATGAATTTTATGCTTTTTACCTTGTGTATTGTTTTAATGATTATATTTTATTTGAGATGCGAATAAATCAAATCAAATCAAATCAAATGACATACGACTCAACTATCAATGGTCAACATTAAATTTGATCTGCCTGCATGTTGGAATTTACACAAGGAACCATTGTAGACAGTATGTCAGATTATAAATTACGGACGTCATTTCTCTTGTCAATAGGCCTATTTCATTTTTATTATTCTTGTCGTAGAATAAGAAAAACTGTGGAAAACGTTTGGCCATTTTGTAGTTTATGACTGGAGTCGCTTGTCGGTCGTGCCAAATTTTCAACACAGTACCATAAAATACATTACCGGTACCGTAATTCCATTTAAAATATATGTGGGCGCGACTGTTAAGGATATAAGAAAGCAAATTGTATAATGAAACACAAACGTTATTTGCGAATCTGGTGATTATGGTTATGTTGTGTCAAAAAGCAGAAGCGTTGGTGCGACGTTTGCAACGTAATTTTGTCAGAAATTACAACGTCAAAAATACGTTACTTACATACAGCGAGCTTTTCCGATGGAAGCAGCGGCTCTCTCAGGCGCGGCCCCACTAGTGCTAACACTGTTCTAATGGGTCTTGTTTTTACTAAAAGTTTGGAAATGAGTTCTCTGCCACTTTAAGTAGTTTCTGCCAACCAAGTGGCTGTTTTCTGGAGACCTCCGTACAGCTATAGGTCTTAGCCTCCACTAAAGCACAACGGTCAAAGCATAAAATAGCTATAAACGTGTGTATATATATATATATATATATATATATATATATATATATATATATTATGGTGCTGTATATCTTATCAAGATATTGAAAGAACAAAATACAAAATCATTTTGGTTTAAACTTAAACACGATAAACATATTATTTTACATGAAAACATCGCTTGATGAGTGGCATACTCATTTTGAATCCTTATTGCATAGCAATAATATTTATATATATGACGTCGCATTAAATAACAATGAAAATAATGACATAACTATAGACGGTCATTCACACCATAGAATTGCAAAAAAAAAAAAAAAAAAGTAAAGCCCCTGGGATTAATGAGTTGTTGGCAGAATTTTGTAAGCATACAGCCGTAGATATAACATATATAATAACTAAATTATACAATTTTTAATATCGAGAACCTTAAGTTGACGGTTGTGAGGAGTGATGGTTAATAGAAATTTAGTTTTAATATTTGAATAAAAAGGGCAAACTAAGGTAAAATTATATTCATTTTCGATATTTTGTAACGAACATAATTTGCAAATTTGCGAAATTTTTCGTTTCTATTAACATTATACCATCTTTCTCTTTCTAATTCAAATATCCCCAATCTTAATTTAGTAAGAATTTGAGGATTTGTTTTGTCTGTGATTGACTACATTAGTTAAATGATCCTTGTTTAATTTGTGAATATAATTTAATTGTAGAATGTTGCATAATTTCTTCAAAAAAACCTTTGATTCTCAATGTCTCTTAACATTTGTTTTAAATTAAATACAAAATAATTAATATCGTTGACTTTTTGTGCATGCCAAATATCTCCAAACCCAATGGAACATAATAGATATTTTAAATCTAATGCCCCACTAGACTCGTTTCTTTGTGTTTTCTGTATTGAAAGTCACACCATTGCCTAATATATTTTACACTGTCCATATAAATCAGTCTTAAGCAAAAACTAATAACGTGCAACCTGTATGGGGTATCTCCCGCATTCACCAGTATTGGGTGCTTAGTTGCCAACTCATAATATATATATTTTTTTCTTACTTGCATAATACATACCTAAAATTTATCAGAAAAAATAACAATAAAAAAGCCTTAAATAAAAAAAATAGACGTAACAATACCAATTTATAATATGTAATAAGGGGCTACGCCACTACCAAACTGTACGGTACTTCGTATTATCGTGACTAGTTAATTACCGTAAAGTAGTTAATCTAATCATAATTTGTCAATTTGAAATTGACAAAATAAACCTAAATTCACTGGGGGGTAGGGACCTAGACAGTATTTTGAAGGGGGGGGGGTTGAGTGGGAGCCGTTATGCGAAGTACATAGTAACAAGCAGGAGTAGGTGTCCCCCTCCCTAGGGCTGTGGGGCCAGCCAAAGACCCCGATGATGTCCAGGGGATGAAGCCCCCTTGGAAGCAGCGCACTCTGAAGGTTTTTAGGACTTTTTTGAGAAAATAAAGTTAAAATTTCAATAGACGCATCATAAATAGGCCTAATATTAGTAAGCCTAACAATAATTATAATAACTCAATATAGTGGCGAATCCAGAAATTAAAAAAAAGGAGACCCAGGA
>NW_022732870.1:103056-108894 GCF_011630105.1 Anneissia japonica
TTTTCCCCTTGTCCCCCGGTGGTTACGCCACTGCGGAGAATATCTGGCGACTTAGATCAAATGCGCTATATGGACACTTTTGTGATATCTGTTCATATGATATCTTCCTTTTTATTCTTTTCTTTATTTTTCTCTTCTCTTTTTCTTTTCCTTTCCTTTTCTTTCCCCTTCTTTCTCTTTCCCTCCCTCTCCCCTCTTTCTTTTCTCTTCTTACCCAGCCCGGTACGACGGCTTGGTCAGCCCGGTAAAAACCGTCAAGGGGTGGGGGGCAGTCTGCCCCCTTTCCCCCGCCTGTTACGCCAATGCAGAACTGTGTACCAAAAGCATTAAATGTATTTATTATTTCTTCGCCATGCAAACCTTCAAACAATATGCATTTTAAAAGCAAAGGATATTCACATTACCGAAAGATGATGATGCCATTTATACACATTTTATATGCTAATAATATACACATACAGTACATGCCTATATGTACACCTATATAAACAGTATAGTAACTTTGGTCAGGCTGACATTGGTATGGAGTTTTATCAAAGTATCTTTATTTAATAAAACACAACATAACGCATTTTCATAGCAGTTTATAACCTAAACTTTAAAGAAATGTTTACAAAATAAGCATTACAAAAAGGACAGAAGTACAAAAAAGCATTCATTGATTGTATCGTTATTGTATTGTATCGTTATTATTATTATTATTATTATTATTATTATTATTATTATTATTATTATTATTATTATTATTATTATTATATTCATTTCCATTATTATTATTATTATTATTACATTCATTTTCATTATTATTATAATTATTACATACAAACAAAGCAACAATATACGGTTCGCGCCTGTTCATATATTAATATTTGTTTTTGTTTCTTGTGGCATAAAAGCGCCTTGAGACGGGGTTTTCGATCATGTGAAAATAAAGATACACCTGAGCACAAGAGATGATATAATTTTAGTAAGCTAAGCCTGCAGGCCGAATAATTTCGCCTAGGTATGGCTAGTCTATAGACTAGGGCCTACACTAGAGCCTAGGCCTACTATTACTATTATTAAATTATGAATAGAAGAAGTCCTAGCTACCAACCATAGCTAGGCCGACCCCCGGTCTCGAATGCGGGTAGATTCGGCTCTATATGGCAGCCTTCACCATACCATAGAATAGTGCATAAGATAACGAGACTGAAGTTTTAAGCTTAGATTCAAGCCACCTCCACCAACCAACCAACCAATCAATCAATCAATCAACACCTTTAATTGATTTAACACCTCGCGACAATGTCCAAGGGGCTATTTTTTGTTACATTTTTGGTATTTGATTCAAGAAAAGAAAATATTCCTTTTGCCTATTTTCCGTATGCTGTATTTTACGTACAAGAGGGTATTCCAATGTAGGCCTCTATCTATCTATCTATCAAAGTAGACAATAATTCCTCACAAAGTACATAGTGCACGGGTATATATGTTAATGATAATCGATGCCTCTTTTTATAGAAGACATCCACCAATCTGGCACAAGGACTAGTCGTATGTATGGTCAAAGACTGGGGCAGATAGAGGATAATCAGGTTAAATAATTGCCTATAATAACTCTATGTTTTATATCTCATGAATATTCAATATCATATCACCTATCAATGCACTACTAAAACAACACCATGTCGTTGCGGCGAAATGTAATATACTTATAATCTTAAAACCAACGTATGGCCCTCTCGAGTTTCAGCATTGTTATACATTGTAGGCCTACTATATTACGATATCTGCGATTATCATTAAAGGTTACAGTACTTGATAAAAAGTTCAGATACTCATTTGCATAATATACTTATATTTATGTATATAATATGATATAATGAAATATATGTAATATATATGTCCCTGGTTCTTAAATCTTAATTTGTTTTTTTTTTGAAGGGCAAAATTATTTTTAGAATAATCTCCGAGTTGCAACCAACTTGTTATACTTTATGGACCTCAGGTGAAACTTTAAGATGCTGTGGCCGACGACCCTTATTAGCCGTGCAAACCTTTGAAGATTTTTGGCAATTTGAAATGTTATTCTATTTTTAATTGTACTACAGCACAATATTAAATTCATTACAATTATTGCACTTTAAGGATGATTTAATATTTTGCCCAAAAAATTAAGACTTAATTTTTCATTATTTCTTGCTTATTGTTGATATTTTTATGCTTGCTTGTGTAAATTCATCAAAAACAAAATTGGTAGGGCCAATATTTGCCCAACATCAGGGTGATGTCCCAGAGCAGATGATGTCTCTGAAGAGGGTCCATGGGGAAATCAAAGGGGAAAAGCCCCCTGAAGCTCTCACAGTTTAGTGGACTGAAGTCACGTAATTGATCTTACAGCGTCATATTTGTTTTTTCTCTCGGTTTTTTTGTTTTTGATTTTTTGGGGGGTTTTTTTTGGTGGGTGTGTGGGTGGGGGGTGAGGAATTTCACCCACTTTTATTTCCACTTAAGTACATTTGTCGATGTTAAAACATATTTAAATTAGAATATTTAAAAACACACATGGTGCACATGCACCCAAGAATAAAATAAAACGGGTTCAGTCCAAAACGGCTGACTAATACATTTTGTTGATATTCATTTGGAATATGCACTTTATCTACCAATTTTATACACATTTGATTCTATTTTTCGTTATAAATTTTCCTAATATAAACCTAGAGGTAATATCTGCCACTAACATGGACACATATTCATCTTTTTTATTACTTATTTAATTTGAAAATAATTATAACGAACTTAGAGTTACGAATTTTGTAAAAAAAAATATTATGAATGAATATGGAAAAAAAGTCTCGAAAAAACAATTTTATGATATCGGTATACATCATCTTGCTTTTTATGTATTTTATGTATTTTAATTTTTTACAAATCCTTCATACAACATTGTATTCATTTGGTGCGGTATTCGAATCGGCTGATGTCAACATTTTCTCTTTAAATCCAGTCAATTACTTTTCGATAAACTATAAACGTCTTTACATTTGCTTGCTTTTCACATATCACTTCCTTTTGCCCATTTACAAAGTACAGTAATCGTTTATTTTAGAATGATATTTTGATGGTTTTTTTTTTTTTAGGACCATAATATTTTTATCCTAAAAAGCTTTATTGCAACTCGCTTGGCAAAAAGCAAAAACATTCTTAAACTTAGAAAAAAGAAAGCGTTTGAAACGGTCCGGAGAGAAGGACTTCTACTTGCAATCAGACAACTTGGCATTAAGAGAAGTTCGGCGAGTATTACCAAAGACAGTACGCAGATGTGAAATGTAAATTGTTATTCAATTGATGTCCAGAAACAGAATTGTTCACTATATTAATGAAGGTGTAAAACAAGATTGCACTCTTTCTCCAATTCTGTTTTCTTATTAATGAACTGAAAAAAATGATTACAGAAAGAAAACTTGGTGTCAGCATTTATAATCAAAAATCAAATAAACACAAGATAGCGTTCTCCGCCGTGTGTAAATTCTGTAATAACGCAGTGTACGGCGCCCAAAGTAAAAATGAAAACTTTTGAACTTTGACTGCTTTGACCATGGCGTACACCGAGGCAATTTACCTTTACTCTATTTACAATTAAGGACAATAAAGTACTTGGTAACGAACTTTGACGTAACGCGAACACCTTATCTCAGATCTATGGCAACAACTAGGACGCCCTCTCCCAAAAATTATTTCTTTCTGCTGCCAAACCGACGCTTATTATTACAAGCAGTGTGATTTTTCCGAGAAATGGAAGTTATCTTTAAACCTTGATAAATCCATTGTACTCGTAACAGGACAACGAGTAAACCAATAATTATAGGAAATGGAAACTAAAAAGTGAATGTATTTCAGAAATGATAATTATAAATACTTAGGGTAATCATATCATGCACACTGACACGTAGCACATAGAAGAAGTAATAAAAATGGTTTAAAAATTAGAATATATAAAACTATAATCAATGAACTTTAATAGAATTTATTATGGTAACTTATTATGGAACTCCATTGGTTTGTCAACTATAAGTTTAGTTTAGCTTTAGTTTCTATTTGGATTCTCTTTTTTACAGTGGCACGCATAACCATTGATGGTGCATCCAGAAAAAAAATAATCGAAAGAAGCACGAAAAATATTTTGCACTAACAAGTCAAATTAAGTAACTGCTTACATGAAAAAAAACGCCTTAACTACATTAAATTAAACTACTAAAAAAAAAAACAAAGAAAAAAAAAACTGCAATTCAAATTAATAAAGTTAAGGTGGTAATTAAGAACTTAACTTATAAATATCTGATATTTTATTCCAGGCATATATAAATCACGCATGTTCAGTATGGTTATATAACGGTAAGACCCCTACAGAAAAGTTGGAAAACTTGCAATACCAGACGGCTAAAATTGTACTTAAAAGTCCCTTTAATGTGGCAAAGGACGTGTTTAGGCTGGAAATCTATAAATTCCATCAAAAATAATTTCAGATTTTCATATTTTAAGAGGTTAAAAAAATATGGAAGAAAAGACATGGCTTAGGTTACAATTAAAAGCCATCCTACAAGTTCAAGATAGTTCAATATAAAAATGGCCATGTGCAATCCAAAATATAGCGTACTGCAGAAATGTAACATGTTAAATTTGCATAATATGGAAAACGATGATAGTTGAATAAAATTATGCAAAATGTAGAACAAAAAAACCGATGCTAAAGAATGGTATGTAAGAGCAAAATCAAAGTCATCTCTTAAAGACTATTTATAAAATATAAAGCAGAACCAAAGTTCAAACCTTATTTACTTGATTAAGCAAATTTTAAAGGAATCAATCTTAAATGTAATGCCCGGTCCAACTCACTAGAGTTCGAAGGAAGAAATTGATTTTGGTCAAATGATTTCCACCTGATAAATGTAAAATATGCGACGATAATACAAAAGAACAGTTTACCATTTTATATTTGGATGCAGTAGACTACAAGTAATTAGAGAGGATACATTTAGAAATTTCAAAGATGAACTTTATCACTGGGCCTCTGTTCTTCTTGGGATGACTTTGAAAATGGTTCTGTTGAATTTAAACATCACTTGTTTTCAATAATTTATTTGAGAACGGAATATTGGGCGACATTTTTGACCGTCACTGTAGTAAGCAATATCTTTATGCCGCTTGGGTGTTTAAAATTAATATGTGCAACAAGTTAGGCCTACCTTAACCTCCGTCTTTAATGCTATTAATATACTTAACGGTTTATTTTATTTATTTAGTATGTTTGTATTTATGTATATGTGTATGCGTATGTGTGTATGTGTGTGTGTATGTATGTGTATATATGTATTCAATATATGTGTGTGTGTGTGTGTGTGTGTGTGTGTGTGTGTGTGTGTGTGTGTGTGAGTGAGTGTGTGGCCAGAGGCCGAGAAGCTCCGACAAAGTAGGATTTTAAGGCCGTACTTAATTGATTTCCGAAACCCAATTGATTTCCGAAACCCATAATTCGTGAATATTCTATTTAAATTTCCACTATTTATTGGTGTTGTTAGGCCTTGGTATGTTTCGCGACCAAAGTTGCCAAGATAGTTTGCAGGGTCGACAAGCGAACATAATAATCAAGGTCAGTATGATTGAAGAAAAATATATAGTTTTACTTTGAAAAAAAAGACCAATTCAGGAAACGACCTCGCATACTTATATATATATATATTTATATATATATTTATATATATATGTATGTATATATATGTATACATATATGTATGTATATATATGTATACATATATATATATACACATATACACATATACATATACATGTACA
>NW_022732870.1:113167-113946 GCF_011630105.1 Anneissia japonica
ATATAAATTTGATTGCATTATGACTTTTTATATGTGTCCCTACCATTGATTTACTTGTGAACATTGGTAAATTAGGGGCAGTTTGCAAAAAAAAAAAAAAAAAAAAAAAACCCACCCTCATCAGTCTTTTCTTTGATACTTTGATTTGATAGGGTGATAAACAAATATTTTTTTTATGGGGCCTAACTTGGCAGATAAACACTACAACAAGGATACCAGCCGGGAAAAAATGATGTGTGGGAGGGAAATATATAATGCTTATATCAGGCCTAGCCTGAGATTTAACTTGGCCTGGTCATTACTACAGTAGGCTCTATGAAAGGAACATGTTTTGGCAGAGTCTACTCTCAATGTATCATCATAAAAATTATATATAGTGTAGCCTAATACTGAATAACAAATTGTAGTTATTGAAACAGTGGATGAACAATGCAAATTATAAATTACATACCCAAATTATTTATACAAGTAACAAAAATAATTGATAAAATTAATAATTTTATTTTACTGTAACTATCTAACTATCTATCTAACTGACTATCATTGTTTAGCCAGTTCATAGTTTGCTGAACAAATTATACTGACTAGTAATATAATTCACACAAGAGCAGTACATTATTTTAGCAATTAAAAAAAAATCAGACTCCAACTCATTGAAAAACTGAAAGAGAAACTAATAATTAATTATAAAAACTTTATAGGCATACAAATTTGATGACTATGTGATGCAGTATTTGAAAAATATTTTATTGTATTACAATTTACTATAAGCAGAATTT
>NW_022732870.1:115338-126338 GCF_011630105.1 Anneissia japonica
TCATTATTTTTTTGTTATTCCTTTAGGCCGCAGCGAAGGAATTACCACAGCAACTTAATGGTGATGATAATGATGACGCCTGTCTCTTATACACATCTGCTCAGAAGCACGATCAACACTGTTTGGTCCCGGGGTCTGTCTTCCTCAGTTTATTGAATTGACCCATTCGGATCTCTCATTTTTCTTCTAATTTTGACGTCTTCCACAGCATCCTCGACATCACCGTAGCTATGTTGACGTCGTTCCACTTGGGTGCTTCCTTTGACCCCGACGCTTTGTTCCCCGGACGCGATGTGAACGCACAACCGGAAATCGTAACCGGGCCCGGATTCCGGTCCCGTCGGTCCGGACTCGGGACCGGAATCCGGGCTTGATGTGAACGTAGCTTTAGAGTGGGACCGGAGGTCCCGTTTAATAGCCCCCACCATTTTAATTTTCACTCATTTTTGTACTGGTTGCGGGAGGGGTGTAAATGTAGATAACAATATCTCGAAAATGACAAGATTGTTCCTGGAAATCCCTTGGTGGGGTTATGATGTGATACCCCCTCATTCACTGCATCAAAGTTAGAGTGGGACAGGAGGTCCCGTTTAATAGCCCCACCATTTTAATTTTCCTTATTTTCGTACTGGTATGCGGGAGGGGTGTAAATGTAGGTAACGATTGCTCGAAAACGGCAGATTGTTCCTGGAAATCCCTTGGTGGGGTTATGTTGTGATATCCCCTCATTCACCGCATCGAAGTTAGA
The DNA here is from genome assembly GCF_011630105.1 of Anneissia japonica. Taxonomy (NCBI): domain Eukaryota; kingdom Metazoa; phylum Echinodermata; class Crinoidea; order Comatulida; family Comatulidae; genus Anneissia; species Anneissia japonica. The sequence continues at coordinate 116,087 of NW_022732870.1, forward strand.
GTGGGACCGGAAGTCCTGTTTAATATCCCCCACCAGTTTAATTTTCCTCATTTTCGTACTGGTATGCGGGAGGGGTGTAAATGTAGGTAACGATTGCTCGAAAACGGCAGATTGTTCCTGGAAATCCCTTGGTAGGATTATGGAGTGATACCCCTTCATTTACCCTATCGAGGTTAGAGTGAGATCCGAGGTCCCGTTTAATAGCTCCACCTTTTTATAATTTTCACTCATTTTCATATATACTGTGCGGGATCGGTGTATGTTGGTAACAATTGCTCGAAAACGGCAGATTGTTCATAGAAATCCCTTGGTGGGATTATTATGGTGTAATACCTCCTCATTCAACCTATCGAGGTTAGAGTGGGACCGGAGGTCGCGTTTAATAGCCTCCACCATTTTTATTTTCACTCATTTTGTACTGCTTGCGGGAGGGGTGTAAATGTAGGTAACCATTTCTCGAAAATGACAGATTGTTCCTGGAAATCCCTTGGTGGGGTTATGATGTGATACCCCATCATTCACCGCATCAAAGTTAGTGTGGGACCGAAGGTCCCGTTTAATAGCCCCTAACATTTTTATTTTCACTCATTTTTGTACTGGTTGCGGGAGGGGTGTAAATGTAGGTAACAATTTCTCGAAAATGACAGATTGTTACTGGAAATCCCTTCAGTCCCACTCTAACTGAGTTGGGGCGAATGAATGGGTATCACACCATAATCCCACCAAGGGATTTTTAGGAATAATCTGCCGTTTTAGTGTAATTGTACTCTAAATTTATACTCCTCCAGCCTAAAAATTCCTTCCACCTGAAATTTAGTGGAAATGTTTGAAAGTGGGGCTAATAAACGGTGTCCATGGTCCCACTTTAACCTCGATGGGGTGAATGAGGTGGGAACACTCCATAATCCTACCAAGAGATTTTCAGGAACAACCGTTTTCGAGAAATCGTTACCTACATTTACACCCCAACAGTATGAAAATGAGTGAAAATTATAAAATGATAGGGCTATTTAACCGAACCTCCGGTCCCACTCTAACGGTTTTGGGGTGATTGAAGGGGTATCCCACCATAACCTCACCAAAGGATTTCCAGGAACAATCTGCCGTTTTTAAGTAATTCAAGTTCTCTAAATTTACACCCCTTCCGCCTAAAAATTCCTCCCACCTGAAATTTAGTGGATTTTTTTTGTTTAAATGGGGCTATTAAACGGGACCCCGGTCACACTTTAACTTCGATGGGATGAATCAGGGAGTATCACACCATAATCCTACCAAGGGATTTTCAAGAACAATCTCCCGTTCTCGATAAATCTTTCCTATATTTACACCCCAACAGTTTGAAAATTAGTGAAAAGTATAAAAAGGTGAGGCTATTAAACCGGATCCCCGGTCCCACTCTAACTTTGTTGAGGTGATTGAGGGGGCATCACATCATAATCTTACCAAGAGATTTTCAGGAACAATCTGCCGTTTTTGAGAAATCGTTACTCTTACATATACACTCCTAACAGTATAAAAATGAGTGAAAATTTTAAAAAGGTGTGGCTATTAAACCGGACCTCAGTCCCACTCTAACTTCGATGGAGTGGTTGAGGATGTATCGCACCATAACCCCATTAAGGGATTTCGAGGAACAATCTGCTGTTTTCGAATAATTGTTCTCTAAATTTCGATCTAATAACCTCGATGGGGTGAATGAGGGGACACACCATGCCTCTGTCTAATCCAAGGGATTTTTAGGAACATGATCTGTCGTTTTCGAACGATATTGTTTCTCAATTCCTCTCTTTATTGTTTCCCAACTCCTCTCAAATTGTCCCAACCCCTCCCCCTCCCACATCTCCTTCCCCGCCATCCGCACTTTTTATCCCTCAGCCGTGGCCATTATTGAATAATTTGTGCTGCTTTGAAAAACATCGCTAATTTCGTGGCCGCACACACAGTGAAGTAAATAGTGAAATCTGCAGTCCAAAGCGATCGTATCTTATCTTATTGTTGGCTAGAATTGTGGGCTGGCTTGTTGTTGGCTGGCAGATTGTTGGCTAATTTGATGTAGCTGCATTATGGAGAGTAATGTGTGACCGGAAATGGCCTGCCAGTTGGTTGTTACCATGCGCCAGTGATGTTGGAGTACAGCAAGATTAAACTATTTATGTAATGCATAATTAAAGTTCGGGGTTTGTCTGGTAGTGAAATTCTTATTGTACATTTTAGTGTTCCCTCCATGCATAAGTGTAAGCTAAATTACGTTGATTAATTAACGAAGATATGAAGACAATTATTTCGAAGTTCCCTCTTTCCAAGAGGGGATAATGCTTTGTGAAGATGAGTACGCCGCGGTACTCATTTTCACAAAGGAATACACGCAGCTGGTTAATACGGAAGCGTAAATTGCTGTCAACTAAAAAAATAAAATTTAGATATTATATTATAAATTTTATATATAGATACTATCTCGTTATTACGAGTAATATCTCGTAATAACGAGATAATTATCTCGTAATTACGAGATATTATCTCGTAATAACGAGATAATATCTCGTTATTACGAGATATTATCTCGTAATTACGAGATTGTATCTCGTAATAGCAAGATAATATCTCGTAATTATGAGATAATATCTCATAATTACGAGATAATTATCTCGTAATAACGAGATAATTATCTCGTAATTATGAGATATTAACTCGTACGTACGAGATAATAGGGTAAGGGTGGGAAATCTTGGACATTGCTATTCTTAATGCACGCGAGTCAGCGTGACGCCCGATCTTTATATTTCATTAATGAAAATTGTTTAGATATTTATTTGAAAATATATATTATATGAAATAATGTAATCGTTAACGCTTTAATAATATTTGATATTTGATATTTGAATTTTAAACACAGACACAATGTATACACAGGCTTATAGTACTAGAGTCCAGTTAAAATATGTAAATAGTACTCGAAATAATATACTTATTATATACATTATATGAATATTATACGTAAATATGTATTTAGTATAGGCCTATTAAATTAAATTTAACGAAAAAACAGAAGAAATATATACGAAGGAAGAAAGAAGAAAAGGAAAAAATTTGGAGCGGCTGAAAATATTTACCGAAAATAAACTTAATTTAATAACTAAATACATATTTACGCATAATATTTAGGCCTATATAATATAAATAAGTATATCATTTCACAACATATTTACATGTTTTAGCTGGACTCTCAACTAGGCCTGTGTGTATACGTTGTGTCTGTACTTAACATAATTCAATCTTATTGCTTTATTTAAATAATATCAAATATTATTAAACGTTAACGATTACATTATTTCATATAAGGTATTTTTGAAATAAATATTTAAACAATTTCATTATCGAAATATAAACTCTGAAAGTAAATTTAAGTAGATTAGATCAATAAAAATGGACATAGCAATCCTATTATTAATCCTTCATTAACAATAATAATTTTTTAATCTTCTAATCAAATTTATATAGCCGGAGTTAGTTTCGACGTAGGTAAACCTTGCTAAAAAAGTATACATTCTCCATCAAATGGCTTTTCCTATGAATGGAATGACCTGTTCAAAGCAGGGGCGGCTCTAGAATATAATTTATGGGGTGGGGCTAAGATTTCTGACTGGGGGACTAAGTATTTATGGGGATAAGTATTTATGGGAGCAACTTCTAGCGAGCAGCGTTATCTGAGGGTCGAATGCCTGAGTCGGGATTGGGTATGGGGGTGGGGTAGGTGTGCCCTCCTCCCAAAACGATATTTTTTTAATTAGGTCCACAATTACCTACACCCGTAGTGTAATTAATGCTTGTTAGCTAATTAAATAATAATCTGATAACCTTGAATTATACGTGTAATTAAAGACCAATAATAGTTGTTGATAATAAAAAAACTTTCAGTTGTATAACTCAATCCACATTTTTTTTAAATTTATGCAAATATGCTTAAAGGTCCACAATTCCCCACCCTTACCCTACCTCGTAATTACGAGATACTTATCTCGTTAATACGAGATATTACTTCGTTTTTACGAGATAGTATCTAGTAATAACGAGATGATTATCTCGTAATTATGAGATATTAACTCGTACGTACGAGATATTATCTCGTATTAACGAGATAATTATCTCGTAATTACGAGATATTATCTCGTAATTACTTACGAGATATTATCTTGTAATTACGAGATATTAACTCGTAATTACAAGATATTATCTCGTTATTGCGAAATATTATCTCGTAATTACGAGATAATTATCTTGTTATTACGAGATAATTATCTTGTAATTATGAGATATTATCTCGTAATAACGGGATAATATCTAGTTATTACGAGATAATATCTCGTAATTACGAGATAATTATCTCGTTATTACGAGATAATATCTCGTAATAACGAGATAATATCTGATTTTTTTTTTTTTTTAGTTGGCAGCAATACCCTTCCGTAAATACTAATGGGTCGTTTAAAATGACTGAATGAATATAATATTTGATTGATCTGCACGAGTAATGAAAAGTGTTATTTAAAGTTACATACTGTGACAATTTTTATTTTTTAGTTAGGTCTGGGTTTTGCATAATTACCTAGGCCTACTAACTACTAAACATATGCACTTTCTGGGAAAAGCACAGATACTAAGGTAAAGCGCGTTCCTCGGGGCGTTTCTTCATCAAATGAAGCAGGGTGACAGTTACTTTCAAACTAAGAGCTAAGAATAGGCAGCTATAAAATACTGGATGCCATAAGACCTGCTGAAATGGCAGAGCACCAATGAATGTGTAAATGAGGCTTAGGCCTAAGCCTAGTTATTAATATCAGGCATAGAATCTGCAGGTTCTTGATTACAAGGCTAGACCAAGTTAACTACATGTAATGAAGAAATTATTATTTATTATTTATTTATTAATTATTATTATTATTGTTATTATTATTATTTTTTTTTTTTTAAATTATTATTATTATTATGTTACTAAAACCAACCTGTAGGCCTACCTTAAGGGGACTTTGACAATGGAGGAATTAGAGAAGAATTAAATGATCTACGTTAAGAGGAAATAACACAAAAGATATTCACTTGGGCTAGTTATTAACTATAGGCCTAGTAAATAGCATGGTTCTTCATTACAAGGCTAATGTAATTAATGCTGAAATTATTATTATTATTATTATTATTATTATTATTATTATTATTATTATTGTTATTATTATTATTATTATTATTATTATTATTATTATTATTATTATTATTATTATTATTATTATTATTATTTAACGTTAATTACATTACAAGGATAGTTTGGCCAAGTCAATAACGCTGCGGAATGGTATATTTTATTTATTTAATAACATTTATCTTAGAGCACCGTACTTTTTATTTCATGATTCAATTTTTTTTCAAAATTTCAATCAAGTCATGTGAAGCGTGAGTGTTGGTGTCAGCCTATAGTTAGGCCTATAGTTTATCCTCTTTCTCTCTAGCCTTTGATATTACTGTACCTATCTACACTTTATAAAAGGGGTAACTAGCCTGTTCTTGTTGTAGATATTATACTAACATTTATTCCACACCTATATCCCATAAATCCGTAAGATATCATAGGCCATACTGTAGGTAAACATAGAAAGAGCCAGCTGGAAAGAGCAATAATAGTAAAAGTCGAGCGTCATGACATTGCGAAGTGTCTGCTCTTGTTTCTCGTATCGAACTCAGTCGAGTCAATCCGGAATGGCCCGAGTGAAGTTTCATGCAAATGTTTCGTACGGAAAAAAAATCGCGTCCGGCCATACGATTTTGCACTATATTTTTTTATACTGATCCATAGCATTAATTGTGTGTATTATTTGGATAATAGCAACGATTTCTACCTCCGCCAAGGAATTATGTATTCACCGTTGTCACTGTCTGGGTAAAATTGTACTAATTGTACAATTGTGTACAATTTTGTAATTGAGAATTGACTTTTTAACGCAAGTTTGGTTGAAGTTTTTGTAGATCCAACCGTAAGGGGCGTCCCATTGCTTGTATTCCCACCATGCATTTCGGTGGAACACTTTTTTGTGTGTGGAGAATTCTATCTTGTGTTTCTAGTATCTTTGAGTACGGATACGATGAATAATTTTTTAAAATTTGTATTGTGTTTGAAAGAACTTGTTTGTAATGCTACAGTATTTTGATAGACGTTCGTCAAAGAAATAAACATTTCAGCATTCGATTTGAGAGAGAATACAGTCACTGAGGCTATATTTGGTCTGCGCGGCATGCAGACATGCAAAATTGTGCGAATTTTATAACCAGGCTAGGCTACGGCCTGCCTAGTAGTAGTAGAAGGAGGCCAGTTTTAAAGTTATTCTTCTGTTCCGGACATCTTTTGAATAAATTGAAATTTATTGAAATTGAAACTTAAATTTTGAAATTTGAGCAATAAATTGTTCGTGCACTTTTATAGGATTCTAATTCATTTATTAACATTGCACCGTGAAACAATATTGGAAACATGTAACATTACAGTTGTCTTAATTACATTTCTGCTGATTTTATATTATAAATTAACTGTGTTTGCTTTAACTAATTATTGTTATAAATTAGTTATAATTCTACTGTAACTAATTATGCCAATTTTTTTAATTTTTTTTTTTATTTTGCTACTCGTCCTCTTTTGTAGGATTCTAATTCATTAATTAAGAATGCATAATGAAACAATATGGGGAACCTATAAAACTACTGCTTTTTTAATTACATTTCTGCGAATTTCATATAGGCCTAAATGAATTGTGTCTGTCTTGAAAATAATTCTACTGTAACTAATTATGTCAATAAAAATTAAATTATGAAGAATTACATTTCATCGTTATTAAGAGGACAATTTCATGTTTTTGGTTAGTGTCCTTTGAATAGGGGTACCCCTATTCAGGGGACACTTTTTTGGTCCCGAAGTGGTCCCCTTAATAGTGGTTCTACTGTATGCAACTATTTGTTTCTAGCCGTACCTATTGTGAATGGAATGTTTCTGGTGGTATTTGAATCTGAAGTGGATTATTATTAGAACTCCCGTAACACAAATCTACTATGACTTAAGCTGCATTCACACCAAAGCCGAATTCGGTTCGTATGGATAACGAAACGAAAAAAACCATACGAACCGAATTCGTCTTGGGTGTGAATGCAGCTTTAGGATGGTAAACTATTGAAAAAAATAATTGAATACCATACAGTATGCTCAATATTTTGATGTTTACATGAATGTGTACCATCATACATTATGTGATATTTGCAATACACTAAGTAGCGTACACAACCACAAACATTATATTATCAAAATGATTTGTTTTATTTGCCTAGATGTAAGCTTGAAATATATAAACGTTGTTTTTTATATTATAAAATTTCACTTTGGAACAGTTTAACGTGTGAATGAAGACAACAAAATTATAACCATTTTTTAACCTGCACTTAAAAAGCATCATAGATATTTATTGATATTTAAAAGAAAAAGCAATATGCTTTTACTTAAGGAGTAGTTAAAATCCTTTATTATAATGTGTGCCGTAAGACCCTCGGAAGAGCAGTGTTTTTACTGACAGGGCTACCCTACCGAAAGAAAACACAATTAATAAATAAATAATGAATCACAAAAAGAAACCAATTATCATTATGGCAAATTGCTTTTTTTAAAAGGTCATTATATAGACTCTCGAACTAGTAAAATGAGAGGTCATTCATTGAAATTGGACATTTCAAGCTTAAATTATTGGAAGGTGAAAGTACAGTACTCAAGATAAACATGATTTTGAGTAATTGCCTTTCAAAGTTATCTGTGCATAAATTGTTTAATAGAATGAACTATGAAAAGTAACGTTAAATAAACAATTTGTTAACCACTTTCAGAACTAATACTTTGCAACATGATTAATGAGACATTAAACTGTTGATCTATAGTGAAAAACAAAATTGGATTTTTAGTCAATTTTTTGAGCTCCAATATTTTATAGCTCATTTACTGAATACTTAAACATTTCGCCACAACATGCCCCATTTGTCGTATATTTTACTATTTGTTCTGGTAACCGTCATGACCTTACATTGTGATTTGATTCTTGTTATCCCAATGCGTTATGGTCATTAAGTCCTCTTGAAATCTTAGTGAGTCGTCTTGAGTTTGAATTATGCGAAAGAGGATTGAATCATCTGCATAAAATGATACCGGTGTACTATAACTGACATATCCTCTGAAGGGAGCTTATTATTAGGCCTATTGATACCCCCAAAGCAAGGGGATTTATGTGCTTTATGGTTCTAAACCTCCATGTTCTAAATAATGCTATAAAAGCAGCTTGTTTGAAAAGCTCTTTGGGTGGGACTGCTGTGTATTAGTTGGGTTTTAGGGCTTATTTTGGAAATGTGAAGAGTGGGTTCTCCAGAAAAGATGGTTTTTGCTAGAAAAGGGTGGTTCTCCAGAACCATAAAGATCCCTCTGGATACGGGCCTATGATAGGATTTTACACAGCGCACATAGGTGTATCCATCAAACTGCTCAAGGCGATTTTCCTTCTGGTTATTGGATACGGAATCAATCATACACAACATGCAAACTCCTCCGCTGCCAGATACCATAGCCCTGTTTGTATTTGCAACGATAACGATAAAAGCTAAAAGCAATTGTTCAGGCCTACGGAAAATAAGGAAAGATAGCCCTTGTACAATAGGACGATTGCATTGTTGCTCGCTGTCTGATTTTGAAGAACACATTGACGTTGAGATAGTATAATACTAATACATACACCATGTATCGAAATGCACGCCATCGTGTCGGGATTCAATATTTCGACATTAATTATGTCATCATCAGGAATGAAAAATTATCCATATTTGCAAGCTTATAAGTACCAGGGACGTATCCAGGAGCCGCGGCTCCCCCCCCCCCCACCTCCTTTGTACACAGTGTTAAAATTTTAAAGCTTATTCTTGAGCCAATACAAATTCTTTTCTGGGATCACTCAGAGTGAATACTTCTAAACATGTCAATATGCATCAGTACACGTTATATATAGGCCTAATATAGAACACATAGGCCTAAGCGTGATTTAAAAAAATCAGGCCAGGTCTTTTAAGATAGAAATGCGATACTGTGGTTCAATTTCGTTTTTATCCTTTTGCAAGTTTCTTTAAATGTTTGTTTAATAATACTACTACTAAGAGTAATCATAATAATAATAATAATAATAATAATAATAATAATAATAATAATAATAATAATAATAACAATGATGATGATGACGATAGTAATAATTGATAATAATATTAATAACAATAAAAAGTGAAGAAAATTGTGCTAAATGCGAAAAAAAAAGTTGTGATTTGTTGATCATACTATAGTATATATAGTTAAAGCTTAGTCAGCTATAATTAGGCCTAAGTTGTCCTGGATATTAAGTAGATCCCTGATAAAAGATCATGAGAAATTTGTTGGCGTTTCATTTTGACTATAATGGTAATGTGATGATGATGAATTTTACTATATAAAAGTGTCATTTCCGGCCATCTCGAAAGGTACTATTTCCTCAAATTGTCTCACCTCAGCCCCAGCCATGGTGGGGCTGAGGTGGTTGTGAAATCACGTTTTTGAAATAGGCCTATGTAAAGTACATACTCAAAGACAATGTTTTTAAGCTTTGTTTTCTATGGTATACACACACACATTAACAAGATCTCTATGGTTTTCAAAAATCCCTGATAAAAGAACATGAGAATTTTTTTTGGCCCGCTTCATTTTGACTAATGGTGATGTGATGATGATGGATTTTACTAAAAGTGTCATTTCTGGCCATCTAGAGGTAATATTTCCTCAAATTTTCTCACCTCAGCTCCAACCATTGTGGGGCTGAGGTGGCCCGGGTGTCGACTCACAAAATGCCCTTCCCCTCAACCTTTCAAAACAGATCTGTGCCCTTCCCTGGGTATGACATTAAACTCCATCGAGTCGGCTCCTGATGTATGTCTTAGTGACTGCTGTTTGTTTCTAGGATGTGATCTGGTTTTCATTGATTTTTCGTGATATATGGATAAAGAATGTTTTGAGCAGAGGTGGATTCAAGGCCCCCCCCCCCACTTCATTTTTTTTATGGAAAAAAAAAGAAAAATATATTCAAATTGTGCGAGTGTAATTTCCGGCCATCTAGAGATGCCATAATCATAAATTTTCTTATCTCAGCCCCAACCATGGTGGGGCTGAGGT